>NW_011889597.1:165638-187065 GCF_000151845.1 Pteropus vampyrus | reverse complement strand
AACTTAAGGGCCTGTCTTCCCGAGCTGTCCACTCTCGTGCTGCCTTCACGTGGGAGTGATGAATCCATGATGGGATGCTGTCTACTTTAACTGCAGTGGGCGTTGTCAGGTAGACAGTGAAAGGTCCTTTCTATTTGAGTTCTAGTCCTTTGGAAGTGAACTTCCGGATCCACACAGAGTCCCCAGGCTGACACTGGTGGGGAAGTCCGTCCTCTGGAGCTGAGTGAACAGTACGAACCCAGGACCAAATCTCTTTCTGTACATTTTGAAGGGCCTGTAAAGACTTAAGTAAGACAAGGTTACGCAGTTCTGTCTTTTTCTCATCTTCTATTTTAGGTACTAAAGGTGGGAGTTTTCCAAAGAAAATTTCAAATGTGAATCTATTAATATATGGAGTACACCTGGCTTGGAGAAGAGCAAAGGGGAGTTCTACCCAGGTCCCACCAGTTTCTAATCCTAACTTGACTAATGTCTCTTTTAGGGTCTGATTCATTCGCTCTGCTTGGCCCGAACTTTGGGGCCGGTAGGCACAGTGGAGTTTCCATCGCAAATTTAGGTAGCTAGCCAACTGCTGTGATACCTTTGCTACAAAGGCTGGCCCGTCATCCGACCCTAAAGTTCCAGGAAGACCAAACGAGGGAGAATTTCTTGTAGTAGTTTCTTAGTAACTACTAAGTTTCTTTCCTGGTGGGGAAGGCCTCTCTCTACCCATTCTGAAAAGGTGTCTGTAAAAACAAGTAAATATTTGTAGCCCCCCACAGTCAGGGTTACCTCAGTGGAATCAACTTGCCAGTGGTCCCCCGGATAAGTTCCTCTTTCCTATGCCTAGCTTCTTCTATCTTCCCCTTCTTTGGATTAACTTGGGCACAAGCTGGGCATCGTGAGGCAATCTCCTCTGCGGTTCTTCTCCCTTCTGGAGCATCTTAGTTCGCCCTAGGTGTGTGGTCTGGTGTAGTTGGTGGGGGAGAGTCCTTCCAAGGGCCCATGAGAGCCTGACTTTTCCATCTGGGGTCGTCCACCACCCCTGTTGGTTCCTAGTGGCTCCCTTGTCTTGAAAATATATGTTCTCTTCCACTATATAGGTTGGAGACAGAGGCAGTTCTAGGTAAGGGACAAAAGTCAGTAGATGTGATGGGGGCCCCACTGGCCTTGTGGCCACTGTTCTTGACTCTGCATTGGCTCTTTGGTTTTCCTCAGCCTCGGGACTATTCCCTTTTTGATGCCCTTTACAAAGAACAATAGCAAGAGCCTTAGGCATCTATATGGCTTCAAGTAAGGCTAAGATCTCCTCCTTGTTCTCAATGTCCTTCCCAGCTGAAGGCAGAAGCCCTCTTTTCTTGTAGATGGCTCTGTGTACATGTGCAGTGGCAAAGGTGTATCGGCTGTCAGTGTATATTGTGACTGCCTTATCCTTTCCTCATCTTAGTGCCTCAGTGAGGGCGATGAGTTCTGCCTTTTGAGCAGAAGTCCTATGGAGAAAAGCCTGTGACCAGATGGTGCCAGTTAGAGTTACGACCGCTGCCCCAGCATACCTCCTTCCTTCTTGCATGAAGCTGCTCCCGTCCGTGAACAGAACTTCATCAGCCTCAGGCAGAGGGGAGCCTCTGAGGTCTGGCCCCGAGGAACACACAGTGTCAGTGAAATCTGTGCAGTCATGAACGGGGATCTCGGAGTCTGGGTCTGGCAACAGATTGGCTGGGCCGATGACAGTAGCTTTGGATTTTAGCCATACGTTTGGGGTCATCCGGTGCGTCCCTGTTGTTGAACACCTTCTGAGCTATCTCAACAAGTTGGGACAGGTTCATCCCTGCAAAACCTTCTAATTTTTGTCATTTACGCTGGATATCAAGGGCTGCCTGGGTAGCAAAGGCTATATTAATTGCTTGCTGGTTTTCAGGGGCCTCAGGATCAATGGGGGTGTATACCCAGTACGCCTCATTCAAGAAATGCTCCAGGGGATTCCTGAGGTCCCTCCTCGTATAACTTCAGTTACCTCAGAAAGATTAGTTGGCTGACGAGCAGCCGTCCTAATTCCCCCAATTAGAATCTAGTGGTACTGATCTAATGCCGTTCTCCCTGTCTGAGAATTGTGTCCTCAGTCTGGGCAGGTGGAGGGAAGTTCCTCCTCAATCTGTTCCCACGCTTCCTCAACTCTCCTCCCTCCCGCAGCCATCTTTTGTGTTTTAGTCCGAATGAGTCTGCACTCTTCTGAGGTCAAGGGGATAATTAAAAGCTGTTGGCAATCGTCCCAGGTGAGGCAGTGAGTCTGAAAGACACTTTCTAAGAGTCCCATTAATGCCTGGGGTTTCTCAGAGAAAGGCGGATTCTGTGCCTTCCAGCTGTATAGGTCACTAGTCGAGAAAGGCACATAAACCATAAAGGGCCTGTCTGTGTGATGCCCCTGGGGTGGTGCTTCTCGGAAGGGGAGGATGGCCGGGGTGGTGGTATTGGCTGGTGCCCCACCTGGAGGAGGAGCAGATGGCCCATAGGAGTTACCTGCCAGCATCCGAGGAGGTGAGGCTGTGTTATTGGACCTCTGTTGTCCTGGATTATAGGGCGGAGGAAGGTCACTGTCCTCCGGTGGAGATTGGAGGACTGAGGGACTGGGCTATCTTGGAGATTCAGTTGCTGCATGTTTCGGGGTACTCACAACTAAAACTCGTGCCTCCACAGAAAGGGCACACTGACAGAACCAAGGAAGGGGGGTTCTGAACAACGTTTAACTATTGATCAATGTAGGGAAACTGATCAGGATGTCTCGGATCTCCCATGACAAATGTTTGGACAATCTTCCAAACATTTCTCATTAAACTCTTGTCAAAAGAACCCTCAGGAGGCCAGTTTACATCAAAAGACAGCCGCTCAACTTTACACAATGTTCTTAGTCTGGCCTGGAGAAAACTGTATACCATAGTTAGCTCCTTGTACAAACTCTTCTTTGAAATGTCGCAGGAGACACCCCAAGGGTGTCTTCTGTGAACTCGGGCTTCCCCACATCACTTGCGCAGAAAACACAAAACACAAAACAAACACTCAGACGAGAACAATTACTGAGGTGTATGTAGGTGGACCCAGAGAAGTCCGCCATCTACAACCTAGACAAGACCAGAGACAATAAACAGAACCCGACAACAGGGCACAGGAGATGGCGTCCTGCGGCTTGGCCATGGTCTGGGAGATATGACTGCATCCAGTCTCTCCACGGACCCCCAATGACCGGTCAACAGAAACAGAAAGGTACTTTTTATCTAGATGCCGAGGCCTCGGAGATTCCAGATGCCCGTCGGGACCAAGAACAAAGAGCGTGTCCTGAAAGTTGCATCCTTGATGATTGCATTAACCCAGTTGTGGCATTCAAGGGCCCTGGAATGTCTCAGGTTGGCCACCCCTTTGAATCCGTAACAGGGACAGCAACCGCTTCGGAGGCCAGTCCAGTCTTAGATCCCAGGGCCACTCCCTGAGATCTCGCTGGAGCCTCCAAATGCTGTAGCTACCAGCCCCGGAAAGACACACGGACCACCAGAACTCAGTGAGTTATAGGAAACATGCACTTTATTCAGCCAGCTGGGTCTGCCAGGGGTACGCAGACCCCAAATTAAGCAGCCCTGAAATGTAGAGGTACAGGGTTTTTAAGCCCTAAATCCCATTCCTCATTCTGTCTTAAACACAAAGGTCTATTTTTCTCCTATTCACTGCCTGTCAACCCACAGGTCGGTTGTGTAAGCGGGGGTACAGAAGCAGAAAGCTTATTGTTAGAATGTTATGTTCCCATGGGTGATAACCTATGTTCCCATGGGCGATGCCTATGTTCCCATGGGTAATAGCCAAGCAGTAATTTTCCAGCCAGCACACTGTATTAATAAAGTTACACCAGTAGGTGATAATATGAGGAGAAAGTAACCATGATTCATAATTAGTCAGTCAAACTAGTAGAAAAATGTTGAGTGGTTTCCGTGAGCAAAAGGGATAATGTCAGCCAGTCTCCAGTCTAACAGACCTCAACTATTTACCCTCAAGGGCCAGTTTGGAATGGGTTGGAGATTATCATGCCTGTGACTCCATCCATTCCCTGTGGGACACATTAAAAAAAACAAACAAACAAGATAATCCTGGAAAAAGCAAAAGCCTTTGAAACTTACTTTGTATATAGAGATAAACAACAGCAAAAGCAAAGCAAGCTGCAGGAGAATAACATGAGAATAATCATGTTAATGGCAAAAATATTTGTCAAACAATATGACACCAAACAAAAGGTCCAGTGAGTTCACCTCTTGATCTGAGTTTCCTAGAAATGCCGCCAATTGAGGGTCTTCAAACTGATCTTGATGGAATCTCTAGAAGTGTCAAAAGGTGATAAGTATAAAACTCAAATTATGAAATAAAAAGACAAAATTGAATTTATTGAGAGCAGGCAGTCTCTCCAGGCAGAGTAGATTGCTGATCATAATAGAGTTTTTGGGAAGCATTGACTTCAGGGATTGATGGATATAAATTTGTTGATAACATCTGTAGACATGACATTACTTTGGGGAGGCAATTTTTGATTGATTGGCTCTTTGAGGGATGATTTTTTTTTACATGAATCTATCCCTGAATGACTGACTCGCAGAAGTGTCCAACAGTGGGGCCAAGATGTAATGGGTACTGCAATGAGACGGTATCTTAAGACCAACAAACAAAGCAGGCAATTCTACAGAATATAAAATTATCTGTTATTTACTTACAGGAATGTAGGGTTGGAGCAGACAGATGATCTAGCAGTTCTGTGCAAATTATTCTCTGCTAACAAACCTGTTATAGTACTTTTTAAATAGCATAGCTCAGGTACTAATAATAGACAAGACAAAGAATGCAGGGGCCATACCTCCTGGCAGTCTTGTGAAAGGTGATTGTTTATAATCGACACTATGACCAGTTTGATATTTATCTTGGTTTTCATGCCATTCCAGCCATTACTAACAAAAATATTCATGGCTACATTTTAAGGAACACAGATAATTATCAATAGAAGGCTCTGGTATACCTTGCTAAGGACATTAAAGTTGGTCAAAGGACACAGCATGAAAACTCAGAGATACAAATATGGACTGGTTTTGTTTATATCAATATCTATACAGGAAATGAGGGACAGACTGTGATTGCTTGGTCTGTAAAAGGGATTTACTGAGGTGAGTTGTCATTGACTGAACAGATTTCAAACAAGTTATGCTGGTGTATTAGTTTTCTATTGCTATATAATGATATTACCACAAATTTAGTGGACTAAAACAAAACACATTTATTATCTTATAGTTTCTGTGGGTCAGGAATCCAAGTACAGCTTTTCTAAGTCACATACTTAGGGTTTCTCAAGGCTGCAATTAAGCTGTGGGCAGGGCCGGGTTCTCATCTTGGGGCTTGATAGGGGAAAAATATGCTTCCCCATATGCCTTGTTGTTGGTATCATTCATTTACTTTTGGTTATTTGACTTCATTGTTATGCTGGCTGTCAGCTAGAGGCTCAACTCTCAGGGACTAGATGGTGCTTGCAGTTCCTTGTCACATGAAGTCCTTCAACAAGGTCCTTACAGCCTGCAAAGGAGTGACTCCAGCAAGATGGGCCTTACAATCTTATGTAGTCACATAATCATGTACACATAATCATCTGTCTCCCATCACCTATGCATATACTATTGGTCAGGAGGCTCTTCTCACAGGTAAGAGAGGGGGCCACACGAGGGCATGAAAACCAGAATATGGGGGTCATGGAAACCAGCTATCAGTGGACAGTATGTCTACCACAGGTGGCTACTTGTTACCATGGCTGTAGGACAATCAATCTTTCCCTAAGTTTATGAGTGTGCAGCGACTGGAGTCTCCTACACCACTGTTGGGAATGTAAAATAGTAAACAACTTTGGGAAATGGTTTGGCAGTTTCTTGAAAAGTTAAACACCTACCATATGACCTAGCTATTCCATTCCTAGATATTACCAAAGATAAATGAAAACAGCTCACATAAAGACTTGTATATGAATGTTCATAGAAGCTTTATTCATAATAGTCCCCAAATAGACCCAAATATCCATTAACAAGTGAGTGGATAAACAAAATGAAGTATATCTAAGCAATGGAATGTTTCCCATCAGTAAAAAGAAACAAACTAATGACACACACAAGCATGTGGTTGACTCTCGAAATCATTATGCTGAGTGAAAAAAGTCACACACACAAAAGTATTTCCTGTATGATTCCATTTATATAACTTTCTAGAAATACAAATTAATCTATAGTGCAGGAAAGCCCATCAGTTGTTGCCTGGATTGAAGCACAGGTGGACTACAAAGGGGCACTTGGAAACTTCTGGGGGTGATGAAAATGTTCTGTATCTTAATAGTGGTGGTGGTTCACAGGTGTTACACATCTGTCACACTCAAAAAATTGTACACTTTAAAAGAATATAGCTATCACACATAAATTATACCTTAAAGAACAAGAAATGAAAGAACAGACAAATGAATCTAAACACTTGGAATAGAAGGTAATGTTAATCCCGAGTATAGGTGATTTTAAATAAAATTTACAATATGCCATTCTCACTTCTCTTGTGCATTAGCTAAAAAAATAGAGCTACATGAAATATTTTAGATACTATTTCCAAGGTAATGTTTGCTTCTAACAGAACAAAGAGGTCATTTATCATTAAAAATTACTAGTGGCGTTGAGAATTTACGTATATTGGCCATTTGGTTTTTAAAAATTGCCTGTTGTGAACTTTGCCATTTTCTTCTGTTGGGTTGGTCTTCCTAGTTCCTGTTTACATGCCTCAACAGCCTGAGAACTGCCTGGAGACCAGGACTGTATCTCATTTCTTTCTCTATCCTCAGCCCACAGTGTTTGGTATTTCGTTCATGAAATGTTTGTTAAAATGGCACTGAATGATCTTAAGTCTTTGGGGACTTTAACATTATTATTTTTTTTACAGATGAGCACAAGATGCAGAGGTTGAATAATTTGCAGCCAAACAACTAAACCGCAGAATTGGGACTGCAATCTAGGCCTTCTGATATTAAACCATGGTTTTACCGAAAGTGTCCTCCAACCCCTCCAGAGGTGTTTGCCTGGGCTCTGTCTTCCTTAGGGATCACCTGAGTATTTTAAAATAATTTAAACTTGGGCTAGATTAACGTCCGTAGGCGCATGCGTCCCTTAAACCCTCCACTTTTCCTTCCGCTTTGCCGGTCTTCTGGCCCTGACGCCTCGCCATCACCCGTGCGGAGGCGTTCACTAGCTGAGGGGATGGCGACAGGGACGCCAGATTCGCAAGCGCGATTCGGTCAGTCCGTGAAGGGGCTTCTCACGGAGAAAGTGAACACCTGCGGTACTGACGTGATCGCGCTCACTAAGCAGGTGCTGAAGGGCTCCCGGAGCTCCGAGGTGAGCTGGGAGAGCTCTCCGGGCCTCTTACCCTGAGGCACAGCCCGTCTTCCAGGGTTGTGGGAAGGCGTCGCGTTGCATCTTGGGAATTGTAGGCTGTGAACCGGTAGCGGAGGCTAGCGCTCGTTCGCGGAGCGTTGCCTTCTGGGTTCTGTAGTCTCTGGGACGACTAACGCTGTAGGAGGGGGAGGAAATGAGATGATGGGAATCTACTTTAAAGCGGTGATTGTTGCAGGACGACAGTTGAGACAGTGATCCCAACCAGTTTCTCATTTGTTTCTCGGGATTGTCTTTAGCGAAGATCTGTTCCTTTCGGCCCCGAAATTCCGTATGATTTTGCCCTCAACGTCCCGTATTTCTTCCCTAATTTTGTGCATCATCTGTCTGAGTTTATTCTTTTCTGACTTGTCTTTCTGGGCACGTTCTTGGTTTTCTGTTTCTTAGATTAGCTTTCTTCTTTGCCCTGATTTCCCCCTTATCAGGCTGGTTCCACGTATGGAATTATTTGATGCCTTTTCATGACAGAAAGCTTTATATACGTACACGCTCTCTCTCTCCAAAAAGACCTGTCTGTTTTACTAGATATTCACCCAAGTGAAATGAAAATCTATGTCCATACAAAGACTTGTAAATGTTCATAGCACCTTTATCCGTAATAACACCAAAGTGGAAACAACCCAAATTCCCATTGACAGGTGAAGGGACAAAATGGGTTTTATTGACCAGGCCATTTACACACCTAAGTTTTTACCCAAGGAAAATGGAAACTATGTCTGTCATTTTGTTACATAAATCAACCACACACATAGAATGTCATTTAAGATGTCCAGATTTGGTTTCTTTAAAGTGGAACAACATCTTGAATACAACTGTAAAACAATTTGAGTACAATCTTAGATTTCTATGACTTTGTCCTGTAGGCCATTGTCTTGCTCATAATTAACTTAGCAGTGTATCTTAGCTACTCACCTTCAACAAATATTTTTGATTTTCGAGTTAGTTTTCATAGAAATAGCAACTCTTTAATTTTTTTACTCATATTTCATCAGTTTCTGTGTTGTTATGTTATGCAGTTGCAGAAGCAAGCCTAATATGTCCACAAGTCTTTAGATTTGTACATGAAGGTTCATAGCAGTTTTATTCATATTAGTTTAGGGTCCAATAGACTTGTCTTTACAGAATTAGCTTTTGTGTTATTTCCTTAGCTTTTATTGATAGTGGCTACAAGAAACAACTGTATGAAGCGTTTGCATTTACCATAACACTTTTGTTTGAAGTCACTAGTCTGGCGATCCCAAAGATGCTTTGTGTGAGGTCCCACATGATATATTCATTTAAGGATTCAACGTCAGAGGAAAGTTATCTCTTTTGAAGAATTGTCATATTGCCTTTTACCAAATAAGAATTATGCAACTCATTGTGTTTCACTTTTTGCCTTGGTTGCACAGAAGTTCTCATGTCGGCTTTAGTGGTAAACGTACTTCCTTCTCTTTTTCATGACTTTTAGGAAAATGTGTGTATGTATGTGCACACACACAGTTTGGTATAAATTGTCTTGAATCTTTTTTGGAGAGAAACATAGTAAAAATATATAAATTAAAAAAAAATAGATGGTGTCTATAGTCCATAGTTAACCACTAGCATGAACTGAGCATCCATATTCATCATAATAAACTTACATTTATTGAGCATCTACTATGTGCTGGACACTGCTGTGTTTTCTGTAGTTTAATTTGTTAAGTCTTTATAATCACTAATAAAGGATACAGAGAGAATACATACTCAAAAATTGTGCACTTTAAAAGAATATAGCTATCACACATAAATTATACCTTAAAGAACAAGAATTAAATGAAAGAACAGACAAATGAATCTAAACACTTGGAATAGAAGGTATACATAGAGGATACAGAGAGGATACAGAGAGGAATTTAACTTGTTCAAGGTCACACAGTAGCTAGGAATGCGTAGAGCTAGGATTCAAACCTAAGCAGACTGGTTCGAGGCCCATACTCTTGGACAACACCTTTCGTGTGGTACTAGCTGGATTAAGTGTCCAAAAAGCTGCTATGACTGCCCCGATGTGGCTTGCTCATTCCTGTTCCTCCTCCCGTGTATTTTTCACATTTTCACATTTTTCAGTAAGTGGTGTGGCTTGAGTTAAGCTGAAACCAATCCAACTTTCAGAGGCAGGGTTGATGTATCATCTCTTGTCTCTGAATGTGGTCTTTTTACTGGATCTCTTACATGACACTTATCAATACCATATCGCCGTTTTCTATACTTACATGTTTTTGCCATTTCCTTTAGTAGACTATGAGGTTATTGGAGTGTCTTACTGGGTTTCAGTCCTTCTCAGCCCATGGAGCATTCCTTCTCTCTTCCACCGAATCCACATAGCTATTCCGATGATTTCTGTGTGTGAAACACTCATTCCACAGCATTCATTTAAGAAATATTTATTGTCTGCTCTGTGTCAGGAGCTAGTCAAGGGAGAGGTGATAAACAAAATTAATCTCTCTACTTAGGAAGCTAACATTTCAGTGAATAGACAGAGAAATGAAACATAAAAAATTGGCTGGTTATAAATGCTGTGAAAAATACAGCTGGGAATAGAGTGGTGAAAGAGTTTACCTTAACAGAGTGGTCAGGGAAGGGCTCTCTGAGCAGGTGACATTTGAACAGACACTTGAACGAAGTGAAGGAGCAAGCCATGTGGACATGTGGAGGCAGAGAGTTCCAAATAGAGGAAGTGGCAAATGCAAAGGCCTTGAGATGGGAATGTGCACAGGAAAGTATAGAGGCCAGTAGGGCTGGAGCAAAAGTGAGGGAAAACAGCAACTTGCGCCCACAGCGCAACGAATGCTTGTGGCTGTTACGTTCCTCTCATGACACCTGCACTTCTCCTCCAGTTGAATCGTACGCTTAGTAGTGGTCCTTTGTGTTTTTTCCTAAACCCGTGTAAGGCACTTATGCTTGCTATTGCACCTACGTTAACGAAATAATAAGGAAGATGATGAAATATGAGTGAAAAAAAAAAAGATTTGCTATCGATGAGGTCGAAGTGGAGTGCTAAGACAAACTGTTACCGAGTTAATTATGAGCAAGACAATGGTAAAAGCCGGGGGGAAAATTCCTAGAAATCTAAAAAACTTGTACTCAGATGGTCTTATAGGTATATTCAAGATGTTTCACTTTAAAGAGACCCAAACAGGAAACCTTAGATGTGGTTCATTTAAGAAAATGATGCGCAAGGCCACTGAATATATCTATCATCAAAGAAAAGGCCTTGGTACTACAGCAGGGGTCCCCAGCCCCCAGGCCCCCGACAGTTTCCGGTCTGTGCAACGGGAGGTGAGTGGCAGGCGAGTGAGCGAAGCTTCATCTGTATTTGCAGCCACTCCCCAGCACTAGCATCACCGCCTCAGCTCCACCTCAGATCAGCAGGCATTAGATTCTCATAGGAGCACCGGTCCCTGGTGCCAAAAAGTTTGAGGACCACTGTTCTACAGTACAACAGCTCCTGCATTTCAGGCAGTCACAGGTCCCCTCAAGTCTATCTTCTAAATGTCTTTCATTTACACTGCCCCCCCCTTTTTTTTTTACTGCCACTTCTGTGGTTCAGGCCACTCTCACTGCTTGCTTAGACTACTGCCATATTTTGCTAACCAATCTCTCTACCTTTAGTGCCCCCTCTAGTCCATTCTGCTTACCACACTTCTAAAACGGTAAATCTGATCATACCACTTTTCTGTAAAATTACATTTAAGACAAATTCTAAACCTCATCTTTTAGGCTTTAGCTTAGAAGTCACTTCTTTTAGGAAGCCCTCCCTGAACACCTACCTGTGAAATGGGTTAGATACCCCCACTCCTCTGTTCTCATGCTCTCAAGGCATCCGGTGCTTCCTTGTCAGTACTTACAACAAATTATTGTAGTGCCTGTGTCCTTTTTTGTAACCCCAGATTGTGAGCCCTGTAAGGACAGTGACTGCGTCTCTTACTGGCATATTATAAGCACTTAATAAATATTTGCTGAATGAGTGAATGAATGACAATTCCAATAGAACTCTTCCTTTCTGCCATTAGTTTGTCAGTCATCATCCCCCATCTATAGGAGTTTGGACTTTGCTTCTTAAAAGTGGCCACAGCAGGGAACAGGTACTCTCATACATTGTGAATGAGAATATAAAATGATATAACTCTGTTGCAAGGGAATTCGGCAGTATGTAGCAAAATTAAAACCCTCTGGTCCAGCTGTCACAATCATGATTCTATGAGTCTGTCTCAAAGATATGCTGGCAAAAAGATGCCAGGTATATAAGATACTTTTTTTGTAGCACTGCTCATAATAGCAAAAGACTGGAAACAGCTCCAAAGTCCACAGTGGAGGACTGGTTGAATACTCTTATGGGACGTCTGGATAGTGGAATACTCTGCTGCTTTCAGTGTATAGTACTGTAGATCCAGCTTGGTGTATACTGTCAAGTAAAAATAATAGGATGTGGAAGAGGGCATATAGTAGGTTACATTTTAAGTAAAGAGGACAGAATATGCATATCTCTCCCTTGTTTTAAAAAGGAACAGTGGAAAGATAAACCAAAAACTAATTTAAAATATTTATGCGTAGGTGAGAGAGAACAGGGAGGGGAAGGGAAAGGGATGGGAGGTCTTACTTTATTGTTTTGACTTTAGAAGCTTATAAAGGTTTATTAATTTTAAGACTTAAAAAGGAAAATAAGAAAAAGTTGCCATGGGGGAAGGACTCTGGGGGCTGTAGCTGTGCTGGTATTCCTGGTTAACTTGAAGTCATGGGTCTCCTTTTCACCAGAGTCAGACCCAAGGGAGCAGGGAAGATTAGCAGGACACATAACGGTAGCTCCCTTTACATGGGTGGAGTTAACGTCTGCCAGGAACAGGATGCAACAATAGGCCAGAAATCTCTGAGCTCTTCTTGCCTCTCAGTGCGGAGTCACATCTCCTAGACCACAGGCCACCCAGTTGAATCATAGGTCAGCTTTCTTCTCTTGGTCCCAGGACCCAGCGATTAGTGAACTCATTACAATCCGCGTCCACATTCTCCTTTCTTTTCTCTTCCCCAGCCCTATCTGGCATCCTTCACTTGGTGGTTTCCTACTTTAAATCCTGAGCTTCTTCCCAGGCCTTTTTTTTTTTTTCCCCCTTCTGTGGCTCTCACTCCATTTCTAAGCAGCTACATTCCTTCTTTCCTTTTCAGGTCTATCCTAACCCTTGCCCCCTCACTCCTCTCAAACTACCCCAAATCTCAAAACTGCCTTTAAAGAATCAGAAGTTAGGTTCCCTCTGGGCTTGTGCAAAGGTTTTTTGCAGACTTCTCTCACACTTGACTAATAAGCTATGCAGAGAGCTCAGCAGTTGTGGAACACTGGAATTCTTAGGCAGTGGCCTTTGGAACAGATGTCGAGTCCCCTGCCAGAACTGCCACAGTGACAGTGAAATGGATTTTCAACAATGGAACATTACCCTCTATTACATTTGGAGTGTTTGTATGGGAGAGTGCGGGAGATGAGAAGGCGGTAGTATAACAGCTGCAGAGAGAAGATTGCAGGAATTTTGGAAATTTTGATTATTACCATTTTATTTTTGTCTTTTAGCTGCTAGGTCAGGCAGCTCGAAACATGGTACTACAGGAAGATGCCATCTTGCACTCGGAAGATGTAAGAAACCATTTCTTTTATGATTTGGGTTTTATATACATAGTTTGTATGGCTCCAGGGAAGTAGAATGTTTTACTTCTTTGTTGTTGTTTTTTTTAATGCAGAGTTTAAGGAAAATGGCAATCATAACAACCCATCTTCAATACCAGTGAGTATGCCCTCTCCACTGACTGCTTACTCCAAAATCATTATCCTCAGCCTGCTTCTTGTTGCCTTGGTGCTTCATCACATTTTCCTGTGGAGGCAGGAGTTGGGAGTACAGGTGGGGTTGGTCAAGGATGAGTTCCTTTTGGGAAAGATGCGTGAGACTACAGAAGTTAGGGTTGGAGGGCGAGATCAAGAGCAGGGACCACCTTTTGTAAACCTTTCTGTGTTAATTTGAGGGCTCCTCAGAGAAAGACACTGTAAGCCCCATAAGGGCAGGGCCCATGCCAGGACCATGCTAGCACAGTGCTTGGCACCCAGTAGGCACTTAATCAGTATTTGTCGACTGTGCCTGAGCTTTCTCCTGAGGAGTCTGCGCCTTCACTGGGGAGTCAAGTGTAACTGTGACTTGTATCCTACATAGGCCAGCCCTGGCTATATGTAAACCATCCAGGAAATTTTGAAATGTAGATACCTTCTCCATTATAATTTTGGATAAAATTATAATTTTATTAGCTTTTCATCTATTTCATTTTGTTTTATATTTTACACAGTTGATATTTTACTTATGTTCTATTGGAAATTTAACTCTTGCTATTTAAATAGCTAGACGTTCATTCTTTGGGTGTGTACATATCAGGTATGTGACCATTTGACACCGCATACATAAACTGAATTTGAGGCATGCATGTCATTTTTTGACCATATCCCACACTCTATGATAGAGTATTATTACCTCTTTAGATTAAGAATCTATATTTTTTAGCAGCTCTTCACTCATATTGAACAGGGGATCAAAAGCACCAACTTAGGATAGACAGAAATATTGAATGTGTATAAGCTGGAAATTTGTTCTGCCTATGTATATCTGGCCATAAATAACTTCTGCTAGTTCACTGAGTTTTCTTTTGTTTATTTTCTTCTTTCCTTTTCTGATTTAGGCAAGAAGCTATTCAGAAGAAGTAAGTAATCCCAAAGGTAGGGGAATGGGTGACCAACTGACACAGGCTAGGGGGAATTATACCGCTGGACCTAAGATCAGTGCAGAGCTCTGGTTGACAGTTGACATACACTCTGGGATAGCTCATTTGGGATATAAAGAATATAATATATTTCAAAGGCATGCAGTAAATCAAAGGCATGCATGGCTAGTAAAGGCTTTCTAAAAGTTACAGGGTGTGGAGACCAACCTTAAGGAATAAAAACTTTTTCCATTGGCAATAATAAGTAGAGTAAATGTGTTAAAGTCATTGAACAGCCTTGTTTTTTCTTAAGTGGATTAAATTTGCAATATTGTTTACACTACTAATTGGCTATACAAACCTTTTCTTTGTAGTTTTAAAACTCCTAGGACACTAATAGGCCAATGTAAATTTTGATTTAGCGTCAACAGTTCTTATACATTAAAGTACAAATAATTTACACGAAGAGATGTCTTTATTGCTCATCTTGGATAAACTTTTCTCTCTATCCTAATTTCTAGTGTTGAGCAGTCATCGGATCTACAGGATCAGTTGAATCATCTGTTGAAATAGAACCGTTTATAAGAAGGCTTTGCCTGATGCTGAGGAGGAAATATCTAACAAAACCATTGTAATGTGGGGTTGATTTTCCATTTTCTTCTCCAAAAGTTAAGTTAGAAAAGATTTGTGATGATGTACAGTTTCTCCTGAAAAGCAGCTAGATGGTTGAATTTTGGAAGCATTTCTTGAATCAGACTAACCCATGCGCATATTGAAGTTTTAAGTTGCTCTGTTTTTTTAAAGTTGCTCTATTAGTTTGATATTAAAGCAAAGTTAAAAGATGTCTTCGCTTTTCTCATAGAACTTTAATGTCAAAAGCCATATTGTCGAAATGTGACCCTTAAGCAAATACTGAGTAGTGTGTTACATTCAGAAATAGAGCTTCTATTGTGAACATGTAAGAATAATTAATACTATTTTTAAAGATATTTTATTTAAATCATACATTCAGGAAATATTTTAATTTTATGGTCACAGAATGGTGATAGGTAATACTTGTTTTCTTTTCTAATAACTAAGAGGAGATACTTATTTTATTCATTGTAGCAAATTCCTAAATAAAAATTAGACAAAAAAATATATATATATATTTAAAAGATTATATCTAGCCAGCTGCAAGCTCTTGCCTTGACCTGCATTCCTAGAATTTCTTTGTTGTTGTGACTTTTGATTAAGTGGCCTTGGGTTCATTTTGTAATTTTGCTAGTAATCAGCAAATTCATGTGTATGACATTATTGCCAAATGCGAAGGCCGCTGAATTACTGTGAGTGATTGCAGTGTGGGGTGGAGCCATGGGGCAAACCTTATATTTGTAGTTATTTACCCATATTTGTTGAATTCATCCCGTTAAATGGCATTACCATTGTCTATAGGCAAGTCTGAATGTCTTTATTTTGAGTTTCTATCCTGTTCCAGTTCAGTTTTTAATTTACTAAGGGTTTGGGAGAAAGCTGACATAAGAAAATGATGTTTTCACTAAAAGAAAAAACAAAGAAGAGTCCAATTTAAATCATATTATATATCATCAAATTGACTACTCATATATTGCATGTATTCCTCATTGTACATATACACATTAACTTAAGGTAAAGACATACTAGGTATGAAGGAATTCACTTATGCTTTTATTCTAGAAACATTTATTATAAGTATTAAATGTAAACAGGCCCAGTTTACCATTAAGAGAAGTGTTGCATACTTACAGCAAATGTCATATTAAGAGTAAAACATTCGAAGCATTTATCCAAGGATGTTACTATCGGTGTTTCTAGTTAACATTTTGCTGGTGGCCATGCCTAGGGCAGAAATTAAAAATAAGTATAACTATTGTTATCATATGGTAAGATTATCTGCTTAGAAAAATCTAAGGACTAAAGATTTTTAAAAACAGGGTTAGCAATTTAGAAAGCAGAAGTTCAAGTAGCCAAGTATCCAAGTATCCAAGAAGCAAAAAAATACTTAAGATGAAAAAAAATTAAAGGGATGGTCTAAGTATTTTTCATCATGCTGGAACAAATATGAAGAAGCAGTGATTGTTTACATTATATATGATAAAATAAATTTCACAATCAAAATTTTAATAGTAAATAAAGGTAAAATTTACATTAAATAATAAAAACCTGGTAGTACTGAATTTAGTTGTTTTAAAGACCATAATGCTAAAATACATGAAAGAAAAATAGCCAGAAATGTGAAAACAGGCCAAAATGTAAACATAACTTGATAGTTTGTTTCTCATAGAAATATACAGGTTACATAGATTTAAATGGTGATCAAACATATGGAAACAAAAAATGCTTCTTTAACTTCTGGGTTATAGAGGATATGTTGGAGGATAATATTTTTAAACTAATGAAAATTCAACTTCTATGCAAGAAAATTTATGTGATGATACCAAAGCAGTAATATGAAGAAAAGAAAAAAAATCATGCTTTAAATCTCTGTATTAGGGCTAAGGGTAGAAATAAAAAAAACATTTTAAGGGATTCGTGTTTAGAATTTAGAAATAAAAAAAGAAATCAAAATGGAATAAGAAAATGAAGCATGAATAACAAAAATTTGAAAATATAAGAAACCATTAATTGGTTCTTATAGATTAAAAAGTGTCAACTCAATTATAAAAGTACAAATTAGTAAATTTATAGTTGAATGGAGGATATGTAAAATAAATCAATTAGATTTGAAAAGTTATCTGTCAACTTGATGCTAAAAATTTGATTACTAGTATCAAAATATCTAGCTCCCTATAAAGATTTATTATTACAGAACTGACATTTAAAAGAGAATATGTCCAGACCGTTTATGAGAAATGTTTTCAAAAATAACCAATTAAAATGTCATTTGCTTGTATGGCTTTCCCAAGACTTTTCTAAATTGTCAAAGAAGAAATCATTTCTATATACTCCCAAAGTACAGAAAATGATAGTAAGATACTCAGTTCATTTGCCTAACTAATGTGGGTTTCATTAAGAAAAAAAAAAAGATAACATAAGGAAATTTAGGGGATTCTTATTTATGTACATAGATGGAAAAGT
Source organism: Pteropus vampyrus (assembly GCF_000151845.1). Lineage (NCBI taxonomy): Eukaryota > Metazoa > Chordata > Mammalia > Chiroptera > Pteropodidae > Pteropus > Pteropus vampyrus. The sequence goes on along the minus strand of NW_011889597.1, from coordinate 169,753 downwards.
CCTAATAAAATCTTAGAAAATAGGAAATATTTTGGAGAATGATAAATTCCAGAATTACAAAGTTTATATAATAGCTATGAAATACATATTAATAAGAAAAAATAAAGTCATATATCACTATAATATACACCAAAGAGGCGCTCGAAAAATTTCAACTTCTATTTCTAATTTAAAATTTTAAAAAATTTCTTTCTAAAGAGTATGTTTTAAGAACCAACATATAATATTTGGTAAAGAAGAATCAAAACCCCCCAGAGTATTAGAGCTGTATGGGACCTCAAAGGTGATTAAATTCTTGCCCCAGGTTTTATAGATGAGCAGGGAGATGAAATGACTTACCCAAGGTCACCGAGCTTGAGTAGGTCTTTTGACTACTGGTCTAGCTCTGTTACTTTCCTTATAAATAGGAACAAGGGTTTCACCTGTCATATTTAGTACTTAATACAAAGGAAAGGATTTTGTAAGTAATTCAATTCAGTCCCTTTGCCCTAGCTCTGCATCTCTGGCAAGTAGACATCTAGCTTCTGTTTGAATGCTGCTGGTATTTGGGGACTGGAAGTTGGGGTTGGGGACCCCTGCTCCAGAACATCCTTTACTTAGGGGTGCTGACCATTTTGGAAAGCTCTGCTTCTGTGTACTGAAACCAAATCTGCATTTCTGAACTATCCTGGTATTGTAAAACCGGTAGCATCCAAGGTGGATTGTGGGGAGGTACGCATAAGACAATCCTTGGAGGGAAGGAGAGAAAATATGAAAATTTCTACATATGTTTATTTTTATCTTAAAAAAAAAAAAAGAAAATTAGCTTTTGCTACTATTTAAAATATGGCTTGATATGAGACCTCTAATTTGGACTATGTGGCATACTGATCTACATCGCATACTTGTCATTTAGCAAAACAAAACAAAAAACTGTGGCGGAGGCACTGATCCATCAGTGTGAGTGATAGTCACAAGCAATCTGGTCCAGAATCAGCCTTGCACATTAGATACTGGAGGGAAAACTGGGAACCACTCAATATAAGTTGATGGTGGTTTGCTTTGTTGAAGTTTATGTGTGTGTGGTTTAAGTGGATTAAGGCTTATCAGATGATTCTTGTGAATCACCACAGATTGGAGATAATATAATAAGGCCAAAGCACAAGTGAAAACGATAAAGCCCTTTCCTTAACTCCCATTAATATGTCTCTTCAAGATAAAGATGCCATTTTAACAACGAGTGGGAAAGTGACTGCTTTTCTAAAGGAACAAATTTTATGGAGGGAGTGTTTAGAAAACTAATATTTAGGAGTGTTTTCATCATTACATGATTGCCAAAAAACTGATACCTTTCCAAACACTAATTTTTACATACTTTATAGTTGGAAATAGTCTAACTTATAAAAATATTCCAATAAGAGTTTTTTTTTTTTCCCCATGGGTTTAATTTGTTAAGAAAGTAAAAATACCTATTAATATTTAACAACAACTAATTGACATCAGGAAGATTGTTATTGGTAGATGAGATTGAAAAATGAATATAATTTAGTAAATCTTCCATTTAGATATCCTTTCACTTGGAACCCCATATTTCCTTACTATCCTGATGAACAGATATGCTTGTTAAAACCACAAAAGGAAATAAGATACATAAGATACAAGGGTGGAAGAACAAGATAAATAAATAAATACAACTTTCTGCAAGATATAATGATAATACCTAGTAGACACAGTGAATTGACCAAAAATTGTAAGAATGAACTGAGTGAAGTTGCTTTCCTAAATACAATTCAAAATTGACTAAGAATGATACAGTATTGATTCCATCTCTATGACATTCTGGAAAAGGAGGGAGAACAGATGTATGGTTGTTTAGGTGTGAATGCAAAAGGGGCTATGTAATAAACCTAACAAGCTAGGGGTGGGGGCACATGGCAGGCCTGACAAGCTCAGTGACTGAAAGTAACCGCATAGGATTGCCTGATTATAAATTCCTAAATGGGCAGGTCATAGCTGATACTCACTCCCAGGCCTATAGCTTCCTTACCAAAGATCAACCTTTGCCTTAAGGGAGTCTTGTCCATTGTTCTTAGGCATCTAGGATAACATAGCTTTGAAATGTCAGAGTAATTTTCTAGAGTCCTTGAAGGCAGAACTGCAGACACCAGAGCATGAGACCACAGAACCCCTCGTTGTTATCTTGTTGCCCGCATACCATCTCTATATTAACTATCCTGTACCCACCAATGTAAAAGAAGTTTCTCCATTTTGCTTTTTACCCAATTCTAGAGATTTCCCTGCTTTGCTTTCTCCTGCCTTTTTAATCTACCACCAATGGATTTCATGTACTTTCTTTATGTTTCTCCTTTGATTCTAAATGCATACAAGGAACTCAAAACTGCCATTCTCCAGAGCAGTGGTCCCCAACCTTTTTGGCACCAGGGATGGGTGCTCCTGTGAGAATCTAATGCCTGCTGATCTGAGGTAGAGCTGAGGTGGTGATGCTAGCGCTGGAAGGCGGCTACAAATATAGATGAAGCTTCTCTCATGCTTACCTGCCTCTCACCTCCTGCTGTGTGGTCAGGTTTCTAACAGGCCACTGACCGGTCTGTGGCCCAGGGTTTGGGGACGCCTGCCCCAGAGCATTTTCTTAATCCATCGTCTTGCTTTGGGGCATGTCCTCAAAAACTTGGCTCAAATAAACTGTTATAAAACTTTTCTATAGGGTTGGACAGTCTTTCCTCAACAGCAGGGCTTTTAGTACAAAGGGACAAGAAGAAACTTTTTGGGGAGAGAGGACTATTCTAAGTCTTGATGGTGGCCATGTATATGTTGGTCAGAATTTACAGAAACACACACTAAAAAAAGGTGAATTTTACTGAATGTAAATTATATCAATAAACCTGACTTTAAAAAATAGGTGGAGAAAAGGTGATATCGTTCCCCAAACGGGCAAAAATCAGTACATATGGGGGTATTCATTTCAGTCAGAATAAGATTTATAAAATGAAAATCACAGTGAGCAATAAAGGATGATTGTAATTAATTGCAATAGCCTCTTCCTGGTTGGAAAGACTAAAGACATCCAAGATGACATTGGGCCCGGGTGGGTCAGAGCTCGAGGTTACTGTGCTGCTGCGTAGGCGTGGAAGAGCTGGAGGGTTTCTACAGCCCCGAGGCACATCTGGCTGGCGGAGGCTGCATGCTGCCTTGGAAGTCCGCTGGGCTCGGGGCTGCCTGCCCTGGGGTTGGGCCTTGGGCGCACTCAGCTTCGGGAGCCGACTTGGGGGACTCGAGTGTCGGAGTCGGGAGGTCCAGGGGACAGTGAGTGTGCCACCCCTCGCCTTCCGCGCAGGCCCCCAGCCCCTTTCCCTGACCCCCTCCTCCACCACCACCTCTAAGTCTCTGGGCCTGCTGCGTGTCTATCCCGGTGCTCCCCTGCCCCAAGCCTGTGCTCGGCACCCTCTCCTTTCAGCTCCCTTTCCCCCACTCTATGCAGTGGCCGCCCTGCACCCAGCGACTCACCCAAAGCCCAATCCGAAAGGACTTGCAGGCAGGTGAGAGCAGTAGAGAATGGCCAAAGATACAACCTCGGCCGGATGGGAGCCCTAGGCCTAAGAGAGCCCAGGCAGTGCCTCTGCCCCCCAGCACCTCTGGGAGGAGGGCAGGGTAGAGTCTGGGCTTAGAGCTTTTCAGGGAGGTTTGGATGGGTGGGCCTGCTGACACCGGCGTCAGCATTTCTCTCCTCGACTCACCCCACCTGTGCCTCCTGGGTCAGACCTTCGATGGGCAGATGCTGAAGAAATCAGCGGATCTCTAGGCCAATGCTTGTGTCACTGCAGCCAGGCCCATGGACCCCCAAGCACATCTGGGAAGTTCTGCAGAATGGACATGAGAGGAAGTAGCCTTGAGGAAGAGTGCTCTGCGCTGCCCCCATGAAGACCCCAGATAACAGCTTTCTCAAAAGATAGTGATGCTGCTTACTAGGAATTAACCTGTCTCCTCCAATCCATCTGACCCTCCTTGTCTACCAGAACTGATAATCACAGCACTGACCATCTTCTGCTCTGCTAAAGAACTTTCAATGACTCCCCCTCCACCCTTTACTCACACTCCTTGGACCTGACATTCAAGAC
>NW_011889597.1:161096-165588 GCF_000151845.1 Pteropus vampyrus | reverse complement strand
GGACAGTCTTTCCTCAACAGCAGGGCTTTTAGTACAAAGGGACAAGAAGAAACTTTTTGGGGAGAGAGGACTATTCTAAGTCTTGATGGTGGCCATGTATATGTTGGTCAGAATTTACAGAAACACACACTAAAAAAAGGTGAATTTTACTGAATGTAAATTATATCAATAAACCTGACTTTAAAAAATAGGTGGAGAAAAGGTGATATCGTTCCCCAAACGGGCAAAAATCAGTACATATGGGGGTATTCATTTCAGTCAGAATAAGATTTATAAAATGAAAATCACAGTGAGCAATAAAGGATGATTGTAATTAATTGCAATAGCCTCTTCCTGGTTGGAAAGACTAAAGACATCCAAGATGACATTGGGCCCGGGTGGGTCAGAGCTCGAGGTTACTGTGCTGCTGCGTAGGCGTGGAAGAGCTGGAGGGTTTCTACAGCCCCGAGGCACATCTGGCTGGCGGAGGCTGCATGCTGCCTTGGAAGTCCGCTGGGCTCGGGGCTGCCTGCCCTGGGGTTGGGCCTTGGGCGCACTCAGCTTCGGGAGCCGACTTGGGGGACTCGAGTGTCGGAGTCGGGAGGTCCAGGGGACAGTGAGTGTGCCACCCCTCGCCTTCCGCGCAGGCCCCCAGCCCCTTTCCCTGACCCCCTCCTCCACCACCACCTCTAAGTCTCTGGGCCTGCTGCGTGTCTATCCCGGTGCTCCCCTGCCCCAAGCCTGTGCTCGGCACCCTCTCCTTTCAGCTCCCTTTCCCCCACTCTATGCAGTGGCCGCCCTGCACCCAGCGACTCACCCAAAGCCCAATCCGAAAGGACTTGCAGGCAGGTGAGAGCAGTAGAGAATGGCCAAAGATACAACCTCGGCCGGATGGGAGCCCTAGGCCTAAGAGAGCCCAGGCAGTGCCTCTGCCCCCCAGCACCTCTGGGAGGAGGGCAGGGTAGAGTCTGGGCTTAGAGCTTTTCAGGGAGGTTTGGATGGGTGGGCCTGCTGACACCGGCGTCAGCATTTCTCTCCTCGACTCACCCCACCTGTGCCTCCTGGGTCAGACCTTCCATGGGCAGATGCTGAAGAAATCAGCGGATCTCTAGGCCAATGCTTGTGTCACTGCAGCCAGGCCCATGGACCCCCAAGCACATCTGGGAAGTTCTGCAGAATGGACATGAGAGGAAGTAGCCTTGAGGAAGAGTGCTCTGCGCTGCCCCCATGAAGACCCCAGATAACAGCTTTCTCAAAAGATAGTGATGCTGCTTACTAGGAATTAACCTGTCTCCTCCAATCCATCTGACCCTCCTTGTCTACCAGAACTGATAATCACAGCACTGACCATCTTCTGCTCTGCTAAAGAACTTTCAATGACTCCCCCTCCACCCTTTACTCACACTCCTTGGACCTGACATTCAAGACAGGCCAGCAATTTGGCTTTTTCTTCCTAACCAACCTTGGCTCCCTCTGATACACCATACTCCTCTAGCCAGGCCTTTCCCTTCCTCCTGTCATCAGAACTGCCAGGATGACTTTTGCCTGCCCAGCGTGCAGTTATCAATCTGGAATGCCTTCCTCCTCCTTTCTACCTTCCAAATCCTGCCCATCCAGCACTTCGCTGAGGTCCTACCTACTCTGTGAAGCTTTCTCCAATCCTCGAGCACCCCCTTCCCCAAACCACTATAACGCTTACTACCTGTGCCACTTAGTTTGTCAATAAATCACGGGAAATGTTTCTGTGCTCATGTTTTACCACCCAGGTTAAGTACACCTAAGGGACAGAAATTTTGTCTTACATTTTTTTCTGCAATAACTAGCACAGTCCTGGACCTGCATTAGATACTCAGCTAATGCCTAAATGTATTTATTCAACAAATATTTTAGGTGGCTTATTTGTCTTAGTACCTGGCAGAGTGCCCAACAACACAGTGGTAAGCAAAGCAGTCAGATTCCCCGCCTTAATGGAGCTTCCAGTTTAGTGGAGGAGATAAAACACTTAAATCAAAATTGACTGAATGATGGAAGGAAGGAAGGGAGGAAGGAAGGAAGGAAGAAAAGGAGGGAGGGAAAAAGGATTTATAAGATTTAGTGGTTCCTCATCTTCTAGTCTCCAGAAGGGAAAACAGTACGCGTATATGTATTTTCTATTTCCCAGGTATTATGGCTGTGGTCTGGTTATCCCTGAGTGTCTGGAAAACTGTTAGATTTTGGACTTGGGTAGTCAAGTGGCAGAGATTGCTGTACATTTAGTCAGATGGTTGGTGAGAGGGGACATGTCACTGGAATAGACATGAGAAACGGTCAGGCGAGGCAACGATTTGGAGGATAAAGAGGAAAAAATTCTCAAAAGCATCCTTTTAGAGATAAAGTTTCCTCTGTGACTCTTCAAGGAGAACTAAAGAAGGCTGCTAGACGCCGTGCTCGTTTGGGCCACGAGTGCTCTCTGCCCTGGAAACTGTGAACTTTGACAGTTACGGGCTCTTCTGGGAGAACAGAGTCAAGAGGTTTGATCTGATATATGAATATCTTAATGACCCAGTGGAGTTTGAGCTTTTCCTTCCTTCTGCCATCGATCCAGCAAGATTTTGTTAATGAATGAAGAGCTTATTCAAGCAGGGAGATTATGCCCCAATGAATTGTCCCAGGCTGCAGTATATCCTACATGCCCAGAGTAACCTTGAATACTTACCCAAAAGAATCTGAGGGAAGTATATTCCATTGGTGAAAGGAAAATTTTAGGGGAAATGTAGTGTATTTTTTAAAATGTTGATTATCAAATCTATATTTTTCTTCCCTTAGGTAGAAGTGGCTAAAAGATATTGAATATCACATGGAAAAATATGGCTTCCAGGTACCCAATGGCTACACAGAGAAGCTGAGAGAGACTGGAATCAAAAATGAGAGTTATGAAAAAAACAAATGAGAGTTATGATGTTGTTATGTAGGTCCCTATCCTTACTGTTATGAATATAGCCCATTTCCTATTGAACACACAAATGTCGCCACGTTTTGCTGAACTGATTCTCATTTAGGGTTTTAAACTAAACTTAGCATGACTTAATAAAGGGAAGGAGCTGATTTGAGCTGCTCGTAGCCCATGGCTGCAGAACGCACTAGCCCAAGAGAGAACTTATTTTGAACTTAACCATACACCAGTGAGCCCCAAAGTCCAGCAAGATCACTGAGTCTGCTCAAACAATATACACTGACTTGTTACGTTTCATATTATTTTCATAGAAAATTACAGGAGTCCGTGTTTCTCTTTTTTCTTCAATTTGTTGCCAAATCATGCCCAAGTGACCGTCTTAATAAACCGCCTTGAGCAACTTAGCTTGTTTACATGTGGCATAAGAAATGCCTTGTGCAGTAGACATACATCTGATCTCAGGTCATTTTGTTGCATGGTGAACATCAGGCAGAAACAAATAAGCATGCCTGATATTTTTTCTGCACAGTCAAACTTGCTAACGATTTATTGAGATTTTAAACACTCTGTCCATCTCCTTCGTCTTGAGAAAACGTTGAGTTGGGGAAGAGAGGAGGGAGGCAGGAAGAATGGTATAGCTTTGAAAAAATAGTGGGAGCAATCTTTAGGGACTAAAAGAATTTGAAGATCTCCAAGTAGTGTGCAGATTTGCTTGACATTTTCTTTTTATTTTAGACCGAATGGTGTTTTATTGGATGTTAAGATATTTGTTTTATTTTGTCTCCTGTTTGCTGCTGTGCATGATCCTAGAATGCATATACAGAGCAGCAGAAACCTTAGACTGACTACTCAAGGTTGCTATAAATATACTCTTATAGCTTGTACAGTGTTTCTCAGGGCTATTTGTTTCATATCTATCAAGATTCCGGATCTTTGGGAAGTTAAAGATGGAACTTTAAATTAACTGCCTTCTGAAAAGAAAATGTGCAGGGGCTCCCCACCCTCCATATGCGTGAGATGTGTATCTTCATGATAGAAGATATTTTGAGAGTTTTAGTTTACAGGGTCCTCGTAGAGATCAAATAAGAATATCTATATAGAAATGATTTAATAATGCTTAAATTAGTATGGCATTTTGTAGACTAGCTCACTGTCTTCACCAAGATGTATTTGTAAAAGACATTATTGTAGAAACTAAACCTCCATACTCTTGAAATTAGTTTAATAAAATCTTAAAATTCCTGCTCACTCATATGCCTGAGATTTTAAGGACAATATTGAAAAAAATGTTATTATAAAAGTAAATAACAGCATACCAAAAGTTATATAATTTTTAAAGGAGAAGAAGTTATGAATACTATTTACTTCTGTTAGTTATACAACAACCTGGGGTCTGCATTTGGTTCAGATTTATTGGCTCAAAATTTAGGTAACCTGAGTGTTGTGAAGTTTTTTTCTCTTGTAAAGCTGTTTTCCTACCTATCAGGTAGGGCACTAAAAAAAAATCTTGGCACTTGGCTGTTGATTCTAACTAGGAAGGCAGCTGATTATTTCTTCACAAAGGGTCAGCTCAGGCACTTT
>NW_011889597.1:135856-160190 GCF_000151845.1 Pteropus vampyrus | reverse complement strand
AACAAAAAGTTCTTATTTTTAAAATAAATTATATTAACTTTTTTCTTATTATACAATAATAAATGAATATTGTTAAAATGTTGGAAAATCCAAAAAAAAAAAAGAAATTGCAACTAATCATGTAGCCCAGCAATAACCTCTTTAACATTTTAATACATATCCTTTTAGTTTTTCTTTCTGTGTGTGTGTAATAGAATTGGGGCATGCTTTTTATTGAACTTAGTATTCTAATTTTATTTTGCATATTTCCTAAGCCTAGAAAATTTTAAATATGCTTTAAATGTTTGTGTTATACAACCAGACCTATACTTTATTTGACCATTTCTTTATCATTGATCACTTAGATTGTTTATAATTTGTTGATGTAATAAAAAAACTGTAAAATGCCTTATGAACATTAATAGTTGTTTTAATAGCCGATCATTATGATATTAATCTGGAGCTAACAAGCTATTTTGTAATTTCTCTTTTATGCCTTTTTACTTACATAGTATAGTACTTTCTAGAATGTGACCTAATACATACATGAATATTATGATTGCAGCTGGATAGGACTGCTACATTGGTGACTGTCCTGAAGAATGGTTCCTAGAGATCATTAGCTAGCATACTCAATTTTAACCTTGACTTTCTGGACTTTGGGGGGACATTCAGGTGGTCCTCTATTTCTAGGACCTATGTTTTAACTAATACCATATCCTAATCAATTATGTAGAAGAGTAATTCCCTGAATACCTAGTTGTATTGATTGGTCTGTAATTTTTCTATTTTTAGGTGAGTGCCTAGGTGATACTTTGTACTGGAAGGACCTTGTCATCCTTGCCCCCAAATCTAGGTTCTGCCTTCCACGTTTGGTCACTGCCAGTCTCATTATGATTCACAACGAGGAACTAGAAAGAGTGATCGGTAAGAAACAACAGCAGGGAATATTATAATTATACCCTGAATGGTTCAGATTTAGTGATTAGCAAATGTCTACTGAGTCTCATTGAAGGAGACTGTGTCATCTGGAAACTTCCATGTTTATCTCCTGTTTAATGGCAATCTCCTAAAATTTGGTATTTAATAATGCACTTTGAAGTTATTCAGTAAATGGAATGAGGTGCCTAGAAAGATAATTGATGGCATGTAAAGAAGAAAATCATCTTTATAATATGTATGCTCTTCATCTGCTGAACAACCCAATAGCTGTTCGAGTGCTAAAGATGAACCATGAGAATTCTGTTTTTAGGTGACCATCATTCTGTTTCTGAACATTTTGCCTTTTCAAGCTCTCTGAGACAGGACCAGACAAAAGATGCCAAGTTATTTACAATGGAGGACTCACAGGACATAAAAAGAACCAATATTTGATGCAAATTTCACATTTAAGGTAAATAAAAATTTCATGACTTCTGTTTTTATCCTTACTCCAAGTACCTTTTCTTAACCTTGCATTGCTTCTCACTTTGTGTGTGTGTGTGTGTGTGTGTGTGTGTGCGCGCGCGCGCGCGCGCGCTGAACCATTGAAAGTAAGTTGCAGATACTATGATATTTTACCTTTAAATATTTCAGCATGCATCTCCTGAGAATATTCTCCTGAGTAGCCACAATACCATTACCACACCTGAGAAATTTTATTTGTTTTATGAAAAGCATCATTCAGACATCAGATTAATAGAATTATAGGAAAGCAGAATGGAAAAAAACTCAGAGTACTGCATAATAGTATTTCAGTTGTTTAATTGTATCACAGAATTAAGGAATTGTTGTGTTTAATGGTGACACATTTAGTGGTGACATTTCTACTGTTCTTTGTAGAGTAGGTTTTGTTTCCTTAAAATGGAAAAGTGCAGGCTTTGGAATCAGATACCTGGTTTCGAATTCTGGCTCCATTATTTATTACTTGGGTCAACTTGAATAAGTAACCAAAATTCTTCGAGATACAATTTGCTCCAGTGTAAAAGCAGAGATAATACCTACTTTGCAGAATTTTTATAAAGGTTAGCAATAATGTAACAAAACATTTGTACATACATTCGTACATGGGAACTCAGTAAAGAGAAGATACTGAGTTATTTTTTTTCCAAGATGAGAGGATTTTCTATTTCCTTCATTTTTTTTTTGTTCAGATAACATCTTCAAATTTCTTAAATACTTCCTGGTGCAGTGAACCCATTAATGCTTTTCACCAATACACTGCCCCATGATGTACTGCCTGATCCAAAAGAGTCACAGAATTGGAGAGGGAAGGGCTTTTGAACCCATTGCTCTGGCCTAGTGGCTTTCAAAAAAACATTTTTAATAGCTAAATTATTTTTTAAAGCAAAGTCTTATTTAAAACAGTATTTACTCTGTGTCAAGCATTGCTTTACATAACCTCAATATATGAAGGGATAAAAGCAGAGTTTATCTGATCAGAGCAGGGGTTGTATAGATCAGAATCTCCTGTGCTCACTCCTGGTTCCCAAGGCATGGGCCCCTTACACACTTCCCAGGCACCCTGGGACTAATGGAAATACACTTTAAAAACCACTAGTCCAAAGCCCTCATTTTAGTGATGAATAAGGTGAAGCTCAGAGAGCAGTGGATTTCTATAGTTGCCTCTGAGCAGCAATGAGTGTCCTTTCTTGCTGATTATGTCACTAGTCAGTTCTATCCAGAAATAAGCATGAAACTGACAGCTAGGTCTGAACACGAGTGAATTCCATGTCAGAAAGTGTTGTCTTTTATCCTGAAATGCCACTCAATAGTAAAACTTCTGGGTGTTTTTCTTGTATTGAGGCTAAAGTGGCATTTCTTAAAATGTGTTTTTCATGCACCTTTCAGGTGGGAGAAATTGTCAAAGTGAACAAGGAAACAGCAGCAATCTGAAGAATTCACCATCTGACCAAGATCTTCTGATCAGACCAATTGGAGAGAAGTTGCTTTAGAATCAAAGGCTTGTTTTCAATTCTCGACCCTCAGAGAACCATTTAAAAAGTCATTATGCTTGCCACAGACCACTAAGGCAAGAAACAGATCATTATTCTTTTAGTTGGTCATCATAAATTTTTTCTAGCATATTTGTATCTATAAAATTATTTGAATTAATTTCATAACTTCATTTTTTCAATTCTGACAGTAAATCAGAGATTCCTGACTTGCTGCATCTGTGAACGGACATTTGAGCATCCGTGAACTCCTTAAAATTATATGTGTATGTGTGTATTTTCTCAGGAAGGGGTCTATTACTTTCATCAGATTCTCAGAGAGGTCCAGATACAAAAAAGGTTAAGAGCTACTTGGAAAAAAATTATTCAAATTAAACATACCTATTTTTAAATCTTTTAACAGAGATAGTCAAATTGCCCTCCAGGGAGATTGTACCAGTCTATATGCCTACTCACAATGTATGAGAATAACTTTTCCCTGTACTCTTACTAATATTAAGTATTCTTTTAAAAAATCTTTCCTTGTCTGATAGGCAGAAAATAATTTGTTGTTTTGTTTTGCTTATATTGAACTTTTTGATATATCTATTGACTAATTATATTTCATCTATTGTGAACTTCCTATATGATTCCTTTAACCATTTTCCATTAGAGTGATATTTACTTTTTTATTGCTCTTTAAGAAATTGTCTATTATATGTTGCAATACATATTGTCTATTATATGTTTCTCAGTATGTCTTTTATCTTTGATTTGCTTTTTTCCCTGGATAGACAGTTTCAATTTTTATGTAGTAATTTCCTTTATAGTTTCTGCTTTTGATGTTATGATTAGAAAGACCTGTTCCATGTGAATATTATACATTTACCTATATGGCGGTCCCCCCCACCACTTATCCAAGAGGGATATGTTCTAAGACCCCCAGTGGATGATTCTTGAAACCTCAGATATGGATTGTAACATTATATGTATTCGAATTGGTTTACCCCAACAGTCCCCCTTCTATTCTGCCTTATTTTTTTCAGCCTGCAGATGTGCCAATGTCTTTAGAGCAGTTCCAAGTTCTTGAAATAGGAATAACTGACACTGAAGGAAGATTTAAAGGATGAAACAGCTGGTATGTCCTAGAAATATGCCCTTGTGCCCTTGGGGGAGGATGCTTATATCTTTTTTATGGCAGACTTTTATGATAAACCCTCAAGTACAGTGCAGACAGGCAGTGTGCAGGGACGTGCTCGTATTTCCATCTTCCCATTGGTTGTTGCAAGAGAGAGAGAGGAATGAAAGATGAAGTCTCTTTTGAGGACTGACTCCATGATGACTGTTTCGAGAGTCCTTCTTTTTCTCTTCTTTCTTCTCTCTCCTCCTCCTCCTTTTAAAATCCTGACAAGCAATGTATATTTTGCCATTAAAAACCATATTATCGTAACACTGTACCATCTGAAGTGACATGACTAGGATTCATGCTATGTATTGTCTGGCTTCAATTAATAGTAGTGGTAGAAACACATGATGCAAGCAACAGTAGTAGTGATACAGGGGACCTCTACTGAACAGGTACTATGTCTAAGGCACCATGTCATTTAGTCTTCACAATAAATCTTATTATCCTCATTTTATAGATGAAGAAATAGAGGCTCAGAGAGATTGATTTACTAATCTAAGGTCACACAGCTCGAAAGTGATGAATTTGAACCCACGTATTTTTCCAGAGCTGATATTCTTGCCCAGTATGCTGTACTACCTCTCCGTATTTGTACTTGTCATAGAATCACAGGATTTTGGTGCTGGAAAGGACTGCTTATTGATGTCTCCCCTTTTATTTCTTTTAAGTCTTGAGATCTTTTTTAGGGCTGGGAGGATACATTTGGAAGTGATTTAATATCTCTATCTTCTATTAGTAGAAAGGATGTGGAGTGGGAAGAAGAGTAAAGAAAATCATTTTCCTGGGTAAAGAAGAGGAGAAGCTAACTCTTCTGACCAGGAATTCCAGTGCATTGAGAAGAAGAAATACAATGAATGTGAAGGCCTGGCATCACCAGCCGGCATCACCAGCCCTCTTTTAGGCTTGGGGAGTCCCTGTTGGATGCTCATCTGCCTGTTAGGAAGCCCAGATCCAGGCAGATTTCTTCATTCTAGAGAGGTGGAAACTGAGGGTTATAGAGGCCAAGGCCATCAGTAAGTTATTTCAGTTAAAGGGAATGGGCCATGGACTGTCATTCATAAACGTAGAGTCTGTGCCTCTCTTGTATACCCCTCTGTTTGCAGAGACCAACAAATAGTAAGAGTATAAATATATGTTTAATGAATTCATTTTCATTACTTAAGGTGGCTTGTTCATGCTCTTGATTTCTTACCTTCGTGCCTGGTTTTTCATTGGCCCCACTGTCACTGCTGTTTGAGGCATCCCATTTGGAGATGGCAGGAGGAAAAGTAAAGACTGCCATCTTTTCTTTTGAAAACTCCACTCACTACGCGCTGAGATCTTGCTGGCTATTGGCAATCTCAACATCTTAACATTGGCGATTGCTAATGATGGCCCTGGTATCTGGGCTTTACCTTGTCTTGCACATGTGTTTCTGGAGGTTAGAGTACGGGATGGGAAGAAGTTTCAGCATGTAACTATCTCAGTTCCAAAAGAATAACTTGATTAAAATCTTCAGAGAAAGGCAGCCACTTTTATAACTGAATGGCTGATGCAACTCCCAGGACCCCAAGCAACTGTAAAATTTTATCTCCCTTCTATGTAAATCAATTAAATTAAACCAAAATACCTTTAACTTGTCCTTTCATTTTTATTTGCCTTTTGACAGATTCTAATCACTGATCCATTCAAGCTTGCAGAAGAGTCTGACAATATGAAGTTCAGATGTTCCCCCAGTGTTGCTAGAGGCTGCCGTGACACACAAAAATAGCTGCTAAAACTATAGCTAGCCTGAAGACATTGGGCTGGAGGCTAAGGAATGAGTTACACATGTCGTTTAACCTGCTCTTCCCTGTGACACAGACCATAAGAAAGGATAAATGGCAAAAAGCCACCACATTCTAGATCACTGATAAAAAGAAATGAATTAATTTTAGAAGATATTAATGAAGGATTCACAGCAAATCACCTAAGGACTTGTTAAGCAATTTTTCTCTCTCAACTAAGTCAATGTTCTGGTGCCACCTAGTGGTCATAAATGGAACTGCAAAGCAGTCTTGACCACTGGGGCAAGAAAGGCCTCAGAAGTGAGACTTGGCAGAGTCTCAGGAAAAACATCTTCATTCTGACCTGCATAGCAACTTTTAGACTTTTTAGCATGTTTGATCATTAAACAAAGTTCCTACTGAAATTGTGCTAATCATGCCAAAAGAAATTTGGTAGGAGTGCTCTTAACTGATCTTTTAAACCAAATACTTTCTAAAAATTGAATGTAGAAAAGTAATGAATAATTAGCAAATTTTTTGACCTCAGGTCATCCTAATAAATAGCAACATAATGATTACTATAGTAAATTCTAACCAGATCAAGAAAAGAGTTTGATAATTTTTAAAAGAAGAGCTGGGAGATTGGTGGGTTTTCTTTTCCTTTATAAGGTACCTTAGGAAAGTATTAGATTTAGTTCTAGTTTTCATAGTTAAAGAAGATTAAGGAATATTGCCAGGCAGATTACATCATTAGAAATTAAGAACATTAAGGAGGATTTCAAGTATGATTAAATAAACTGAAGTCCAGTTGTACTTGAAGACTTCGTTGGAGGACATGGAAAGATGCTCCTTGCCATGGGAAGTTGCTAGTTCATTTCTTAGTAACAACCTTCAAGTAATGAAGAGTTTTAATTAGAAAATTTCAGCCAGTTGCCCTGAGCTCAGTGTGCAAACACCAGGGGGAACTGGCATGGCCCGAGAGATTTTTTTTTTTATTAGGGGTATGAGAATGATTAGGCCTTGTGAAACATCAGGATGGATTCTACAGAGATGGACTTCTCTTTTAACACAGCTGTTAAAAATGGAGAAATTCTCAGATTACTAATGGATTCAGCTCGACCCTGACTTACTACTACAGACCAAAGGAAGGACTGGTTGTTTTTTTTAAGGCCTTGTTGAAAACAGTGCTTTCTTGATTTTAGAGTTCAATATTTACCCAGTCATAACCTAATTTAATGGCAGCATTAGTTAGAATGGTATAGCTGGGGTTAAGCATACTTCACTATCCATGAGCTCAAGGTTGTCCTACTAGAGAGGAAATGATGAGAAGAAAGGGTTTTCTGATTATTTGGCTTATAAGCTCTTCTGAATTTAGGGGAAGGAGGTATTAGCCTTTCACTTGTCATTCTGAACTCTTAGTTCCCCAAAAAAGATGCTGAATGATAAGATTGGGCCAGAATATAGAGATTCACGTTGTTCTTTTCCTAATAACGTATTTTATACATGACTTTCCAACAAAAATATACATTGTAAGAATTGTATTTGACTTAGAATCTAAAAAAGATATGTATTAGACAATATAAAATTAAAGTGGATGTGTTTTGCCCAGAAAAAAAATGCCATAAATAATTATTTAAATATTTAAAATAGGTGTAATATACAACAAGGAATGTAAAACCCTTATAAGAGAGGATAGCTCTCCTTCGAGAGTGAGAGGCAATATGGAATGATGATTAAGAGCTAAAAATTGATGCCAAACGTATTTTTCCCCCCTCTCAACTCTGCTGCTTAGCATTTTGGCCTTGAGAACATCATTTAACATCTCTGTGCTTTTGTTCCCTCGACAGTGTGAAATTTCTTGAAGAACACGTGGTACCTTATTTAGATTATTATTAGTTTAGATCTAGATGGTTCTTACCGGTATGTGATGTCAGGACCAGCTGAAGACTAGTGCCTCTTTTGCTGTCAGAGCGTGGTTGAGGAGGCTGCCTGTAGCTCTTTTGACAGCAGGCAACTTTCCCCCCAATGTTTTGTTATGACAGTTTTTTCAAATATACAGAAAAGTTTTGAAGAATTATGGCAACTATCCATTTACCTAGAACCTAGATTATACACTTCTTAACCTTTTGCCATCACTTTATGCATTTTAACATGTTCCCTAACAGCAGAGACACAAAAATGGGGCCTAATTCTTCCCTAGTCATAAGCCTTTTCAAAAGATACTGAACTTTAAGAGTTCAAGCAGCAGATTTTTCTCTTAATTGATTATTATATCAAATACAGTATTTTCAGTCCATTATCGTGGGGCAGGGGGTGATTTATTTAAAAATCATGGAAGCCTGCCGAGGCTTTTCAGGTTACTTACTGGGAGAGGCCCTGCAATAGCCTGAACAGGGACCCCCATTTCCACCTCCAGCACCTCCAGCCGTGCATAGCTAAAACGGGTGTGGGTCTGTGCCAAAATAGCAGCAGAACCTGCTCCTCGGATTCTTTCCTTGGATGGCTCCAAGGAAGCAGCCAAAGTAGTCACTAATTCTGCCTTATTAGGTTGGGAGATCCGCTAAATCAGTTTGGCAAGGATCGTGAACCTATCCATCCATTATTTCATTTTCTCACTAAATATTAATTAAATACATACTTAAGTGTACGAGGTACTATCCTAGGCACAGATCACTAACAATGGAATATTATGAACCCTGTGGGCCAATGGGACAAAAATAGCTAAGCATATTTTCTAAACTTCGTTGGCACCTATCCTAACTTCTGCAATTTGCCAAGTTTCTTCAACCGCGCACAATTTGAGTCTAAACAAGGGTTCCTTTGAAGACTCTACCCTAAGTGTCTGTAAAAGAGATCTCACTCAATTATAAAAATGAAATCTTTTGCAAATATGAGGCTAGAATTAAACAATCCTAATAATAACCTATGACTTGAGCTTTACGGCTTCATTCCAGTCTCCATTCAACTGCTGATCCTGCAATTCCTGTAAGCACAACTCCCACTGAGGTTAATGGGAGTGTTATGTGAATGTAAGTTTTGTACTTAGTCTTCTCCTGCTGAGTGAGCCTTGCTTGTCTTGGACTGACGACCATCCTGTTCCCCTACAGGAACATGCTAGCCCCTCCTTTCATGTGGTAGAGCCATGCGGCAGTGCTATGCTCCAGGTGAGGGGAAAATCAATTTAGAACAAAAACGCCCTGCCCTTATACTACTCTATGGCCTCATATAATAGCACAATGCCTCACATACGTTGTCCAGAAGCCAGAAAGAATAAAAACAAATGATAAACTGATAATGTTCTGGGTGCGCTGTAAGCCAGACTTGGATCTACTAACTGTTAAAACTAGGCTTATATACAATGGAATATTACTTAGCCTAAGAAGAGATGAAATATTGCCATTTGCGACAACATAGATGGACCTCGAGATAATCATGCTAAGTGAAATAAGCCAGACAGAAAAAGTTGAACATCACATCACTTATATGTGGGATATAAACCTAAAAGCAACAAATGAACAGGACAAACAAACAGAGACTTATGGTCAATAGACTAGTGGTTACCAGAGGGGAGGAGGGGATAAAGGGGGTCAAATATGTGTCAAATTTGCAGAAAGAAATCTAACTATGGGAGGTGAACACACAGTGTAAACATATACATGCCTTACTGTTAAAGTGTACAGCTGAAACTTATTGGATTTTGTTAACCAATGTCACCATAAAAATAAAAACAGAAAAGAAAATATAAAATAAAAAGTTTAGCACAAAAAAACAAACCAACAACAACAAAAAAAATCCCTTAGGCCTAAAGCCATTAACTTTCTCATTCATGGAATGAAAAGTCAGGCAGGATGCAGATCTTTCTAGACCTGGCTCTGCTGCCGAACTCATTACCTGCCTGTAGGAAAATCAGTTGTTTACTTTAGGATTCACTTTTCCCATCTGTAAAATGAGGGTGTTGAACTCATTACTCTAAGTTCCCTTCCAGGCTTAGAAACAGATTTAAGGGTCTAGATTCCAGATCAATAACAGAATTTTTAAAACTGAATTAGTTGCACACATTTATAAATCAGAAGATTTTACATGAAATATGAATTTCTGGCTTCTCTTAAAAAATTGGAAATGCTGGCATCATTGAGCCCGCATTTCGGCCACAGCTGTCATGGCCAGGGTTAGTAACGGTTCTCCCGTCAGGCAGGGCGTGTCCCTTTTCTATCATCCCTGCCCAGTCAACTTCATTAATCTTTTGAGTTTGTGGCCCTGTTCTCGGACTAGAGTTAGCACGGTTTTATCAGAGTTATAAGTGAGGTTTTTAAAAAAATTTTATTATAGTTCAAATGATGGAAGGTCGATGGCTTAATCTATGCCTCTGACTTACATATTTAATTTATTACAAGCAGAAGCCAAAAAAGTCACCTGGAGCTTTGCAGGGATGTCTCAGGGGGGACACAGAGAGTGCTGGAGCTGCTTATGGTAATTTGACATATGACTCAGAGCCTAATTGTGTCAGGTGAGGTGGCTTGGACAGTTTATTCTCTGTTCTCAGAGTTAACAAGCTTCCATCACATAACTTTCTTTGTGAATATTAAATGGGCATCCTCTGGAAAGCAAATCCTCAAAATGTCAAGTCGCTAAAGAGGAAAGGTTTGCACAGCAAGGGCAGAAGGACTTGTGTGGCTTCTTGGCTTAGTAGTTAATCTTTTATTAACTGTCCTTATTTTCTTTTTCTTATTAACCTTATTATTCCTTTCAATGGGATCTAACCAGGGAAATGTTGTGAAGGAAATATTTTTATTTTCGCTTTTAAATAATGTATCAGAAGCCCACAAAGTCCATGCAACCCTCTAAAAATGGTGATTTCTCATGGTGATGAGGATTCATAAACCGAGCCGAATACCCCAAGTTATTTCGTGACTGAAAATAACTCCCTTAGCACCCCCTCACGATGCTGATTTTTGCTAACATTACAGAAGAGAAAACCAAGGCTGAGGATATTTAAATGACTTGCACGATGGGAGTACTATCTAAGGGTTAGAGCCAAAACTAGAACTAGGTCTTCTGACCCCTGTACCACACTGTATTACAAGGTTTGCCCTTTCTCTCTTTTGGGGAATTCCTAAATTTAAAAATATAGAAATAAAAAGGGAAATGATTCCTATAACAGTAAGGATGGTGGTTACATCTAGGGTGGAGGAGAGGCATATGATCCAAGAGGGATACCTAGGGGTTTGCTCGACTAGGGGCGGTTCCTTTACTGTTATAAATGATTATAAAGTGAATATAATCTTTGCCTGGGACTGTCCCAGTTTAAGCCTTAAACTAGGTTAATTATTAATAGAACCATTTTTCATCTCAAATGAGTTCTGTTTTAGATGATAAGTTGTATAGTGAGCTATTATACATTTGTGTTTTATGCACTTTTACATATGTTTATTATATCAAAAATTTTTTTTTAAAGTTTAAAAAATATATCAGGAAATCTGAGCTATGATCAGGATTTTAGGTCATCTTGGGAAACCTTATGTTCACTCTGAGATTCATGCTTACTGTGTAGACCACAGTGGCAGTAGTTGTGATTCAGGTGTGCTTCCTGGACTGAGGGTGTGTGGTGTCTCTTCTCTGTTTTCTGGTGCTCCTGTGGCATGAGATAGTTATCTCTGTTTCTTTGTCTTAGAAGTGGCTGAAGAAGTGGTGTATCCCATAGTCCTAACTGTGAAGGTCAGCTCAAGGAAGGATATGAGAAAGTGATTTGTGAACCATTAAGGTGTTTTTCCATGTGGAGTGGCAGAAGTTCCGTAAATTCCTAAATGGCAGGGCCCAGCATCACTGCACTGACCCCTAGCAGTTAATCTTCCTAGTACACAGCTCTTCTACTTAGAACTTTTTATAGCTCCTCAGTGCCTACTGAATGAAATCTGAACTCCTAAACTTGGCAATCAACCCACCACGAACCAGTCCCAACCGACTTTCCAACATTATTCTTGTTGTTGCTCTTCAAGGAACCAAATTCGAACACATGGTGTTCCAAAAATGCTGCTCCCTTTCCAATCTCACCTCACCCTTTTCTCTCCATTGGAATGCCTTTTCCTCCTCCTTCTCTTTCCTCCATTAGAATCCTTTTGTCATAGACTGAATATTTGTGTCCCCACCCCAAAGTCATATGCTGAAGCCCTAACCCCCCAGTGTGGCTATATTTGGAGATGGGCCTCTAAGGAAGTAATTAAGGTTAAATGAGATCATAAAGATGGGGTCCTGAGCCAAAAGGATTAGTGTCTTTATAAGAAGAGACACCAGAGAGCTTGTATTCTCTCTCCAAGCACGGGCTCAGAGGAAAGGCAAGGCTGTGTGAGGACAAAGAGCTGAATGCAAACCCGGAAGAGAGTGCTCACCAGAAACTAACCCTGCAGGACTTTGATCTGAGACCTCGACTCTCCAGAACTGTGAGAAAATAAATCTGTTGTTTAAGCAACCCAGTCTATGATATTTTGTTATGGCAATCCAAGCAGACGAAGAAAGCCTTCTTGAAATCTTACATCTGCATATCTAAAATCTATTTGTCAAGACCATGAAGCTTTCCTGAATTCCTCCACATTGGATGTTCTATCCTGTATTACGTAGTTATTTAGTACATATTTCCTAATCTCCTTACTAGTTAGTTTTTGGGGTAACCTCTGATTCGATATTACAGTGCCACAACACCTGGTACTTTGCTTGAAATTTTGAAAGGCGCCCTCTCTCTATATATTAGTTGAGTGAATGAATGAACGAATGAATAAGAGAAAAAAGAAATGGTGTGAGAAATAAATTAGAAACTTAATTTAAAAATTAAAGGGGAAGCAGATTTGAGATGTGGTTTTAATAAATGGGGAGAAATAAGTTAAATCTTCAGTTTAGTGATGTTTAAAAGGAAACAACATAATAGGTATCTCAGAGGAACTAAAAATAGATTCCACTGAGATCTGACATACTGTTTGTCTATACATGGGGAGTTTGACTCATTATTGGAGTAGAATTTTTGCTCCAGCTTCAGAGGATGTGGAAAAAAGACCATGGGAATGAACTCAGCTGGTATGGGGAAACTGACATTTTTTGACTAGACTCCGAATCATAAATAAAAGCTCTGGTATCAGACCTACGTAGGTCTGAATCTTCAGGGAGGGCTCAAAAGTGGACATTCAGAACCTGTTCTTCGCCCTGCAGTCCCATTCCCAGTTACCATCTCCCTATGGGAGTCATCCTTGTCTCCCATCTCTTCCTCACTCCCCAAATGCGGTTTTTAAATTTAGATTTTTAAATGGGCAATAGTCACATGGGTCAACATGAAACACCAGGTAAGTGAAAAGTTTCCCTAATATCACAACTTGGGATGAGTGTTTTAATCATAATGATAAGGATAATCGAGCTCAGAACCTTTCTTCCATCTTTGTTTTGTCCAAAGCTGAGTTGGAGGCTTGGAAAGCACATCCTAAAAGATTCTAGTAAATCCCACGGTTGCAGGGCAAACAATGGACTTGTAGCATCAGGACCTTTTTCTCTGAGTTGCCCAGAAGATCAAGAAGACAGTAAAGGAAGGAAGTGGGTGACAACACAGAGTGCAGGAGACCTCTTGGGGCTGCCCTGTGGGAGGTTCAGGAGGGTCAGGCTCCCTGGAAGAAGGGCAGTGGGGGAGTGGGGTGCTGTCCATTGCCCAGGGAGGAAGGAAGTGTCAGAGAGGGAAGTGGAAAGGGGCAACCTGCCATTGCAGGTGGCTCCCTCACACCCACCTGAGACTCCAGGCTCTGGATTCTTGAGGAACTTGGACCCTCTTGGAGGAACTTTCTCAAGGGAGGAAGTTTTCATTCTAACTGTCAAAAAGCCATGATTTTCTTTCTCTTCCTACTCTAGTGACACTGTCCAGCAAATATCTAGAAAAAGAGAGAAGTAGGAAAGCCCAAAACAAAAAGCCGGAAAAGTCCTCTAGAGAAGGTAAATGGAATTGCTGACTTCATTCATTCATTCATTCATTCATTCATTCATGCCCACTGTTGTGAAAAGTTCTCATTTGACCTAAAAGAGTTCTATGTGTTTAAACAAATGGACAACGTTGCTTCAGGCGGAACAGATTTGAGTTTAGGGAAAGTTTGGGTAACTCCAGCATTTGCCCAGTTGTTTTTCTTCAGAAGACCTGGTGCTATGGTGCAATTAACATGTCACTGTTGAAGCAATAACTTTGAATGTTTTTCTACAACTGGGGCGGGGGGAGGGGAGGAAAGCTTCTTTATAAAATTAGAGCTTTATATTGAGAAACAAAATGCATAGAGAGCCATTTGGTGTTTTACCTGCAATCTTTAAAATTAAATTCTAAAAGACTTTCAGGTCTGGATGCAGTGCCTCCCCAAATCCCTGACCTTGCAGACGTGGGAGCTTACCCCCTGCACATGAGGGAATTAAACAGTCATTCTTCCCCTTTAGTATCCAGTGAAGGATTCTGGCAAGAGAGAATTACAGAAGAGAGAATTAGAGAGAATGTCAGGGAAGGAGTTTGCTAGGAGGTACTGGCTTTACCTAAATGACTTACTTAAAGTCAAAGTCAGAACCTACCTAAGATTAGATATCTGCGGCAACAATTTAGCAATCTTGGGCCTTTGGTAGCCCTTTTTAGAGGTGAAATATGTTTAGAATTCAAGTTTTTGTTGTAATTTTTTTCTTCCAGATTTAAAAAGTGATCCCTAGAAGCAAGGTTTGCCCTTGCCCTCCATTCCTCCAGGTAGACAGACTGGAACCCCCTGGAAGTCACGATGGTTCTGCAGCAGCAGCAGCCTCTCTCTAAAGAGAGGGCAATCCCTTGAACTAAAAAGCCTCCAAACTTGAAGGAAAATCCCTCTTGCTAAGGAAAAAGTATTTATCTAGATTGCTCTGTGTCGTGGGTGTACATGAAGAATATGAACCTAGTATAAACACCACTCCTCAATTCCCTGTGTGAATCTGAGCATGGTTTATTTTAAACTATATTGTAAAATGTCTTTTCCAACGTTTTTGCTATGAAGTTTTGAATTTCTAATTTGCTTCTGAATTGCTGAATGCCACACTTCCCTGACTATTCTAGCGTACTCTGAAACACACAGGAAGCATCTGTAGGTTTGGTGAGCTCTCCCTCACCCACTTCTCCGCACTCTTGTTCCAAAAGTGTACGTTCAGCATTTGAGAGCCTTTAATCATCTGCCCTCTTAGCTCCCTTAAACACACTTGTGCTCACACTTTTTATGAAGTTAAAGTTTTCACTTTCAATCAGCTGACTTAAAGGACCGTATCTATCCTTAATCTTTGTCAATTATCTCCAAAAATCTCTACATCTTTTATCTTCTAAACTTCGATAATGCTTTTCATAAATGCATGCCAAATTTGTGAATCTGTTTTTTTACTTCTGAGCTTATTTTTCAAAGATAGCAGTATGAGAATTGGGGATGGGAGAAAGCATCACCAGAAACTGAAGGGCCGGAAGCAGAATTGAGGACATTACTTGAAATAATCAGAATAAAAATTCTTTAATTTCTTTAATATTCTACAAATATTGTTTTATTGTTTTGAATACCTACCATTGTTCTAGGCCTTGGTGATACAGAAGTAAACAAAATAGACAGAATCCTTGCCCTCAGGAAGCTCAAGTTCTAGTGGAAGGAGATGGATAAGAAACTAAATTAAGGAAAATAAAGCATAGATGGAGTATAGGGAGTGTTTGTTTACAAATTTTAAAAGGTGGCCTTTGAGCAGTCTTGAAGGAGGTGAACTAAGGGGCTAGGCTGACATCTTGGGGAAGGGAGTCCCCCACACAGGAAACAACAGCAAGTGCACAGTCTCCCAGGGGAGTCTCTTGGAGAGAATGAGAACCAGGACAATCTGGCTGGAGCAGCAGGTGATGCTGTCAGAGAAATCAAAAGAGCCAGCAGACCTTTTAGAGCCTTTTTGGATAATGCAGGTACTGTGGCTTTTACTGTGATGAGATGGGAAGTCCAGAGGAGAATTTCAAACATGGGTGCCACAGGATCTGATTTAACAAGACCACTCTGGCTGCTGGGTGGAGAAGGGAAGGGGGCAGGTGTAGGAGAGGAGAGACCAGGAGAGACCAGTTAGGAGGCCACTGCAATTAGCTCTACCAGAAATTAATCAGTAAATGTGCTTGCAGAATACAAAAAGAGAAGGAAGCAAATTTTTTTTGGATATTTAAGTTGTAAGAACCCCCTCCCACAATTTAGCAGTTACTCTGCTACCGCCTCTCCTCCAGACACAGTGGGCTTGGGAGTCCTGGGCAGCTAGGTCTTCAGGACTTTTTTTCTCCTGAACAACCCATGAACCTAGCAGGGTTTGGTCAATATGGTTAAGTATGAGCCTTTGTGGGTCTGCTTGGGATGTCTGCCTCCTTGCATTTCCTAAACTTGCCTGGTTGCCTGTTAGAAATACAGATTCCTAGGTCCTACCCTTTCAGTAAGCATGAGATCCATGGAATATATACTTTCAGAGCATACGAGGGATTCTTATGACTTGGAAGGTGGGGAAACTGCTTAACTCTAACCTCCCCACCTTTGGCACATATTTTGGGGTTTGCCGCGGACTTGGAAAGATTGCAGGGCGCCCATGGAGCCTGCAGGTGGCGCCACCTGACCGCAAGCTGGAGAGTACTCGCGACCTATAGGGACAAGCGAGAGGCTCCAGGAGAGCGGGTCGCGCCGTGTTGGGGATACCTAGCCGCTACTTATCTCGCGAGGAGCGGCGCACACGAGTAGAAGAGGGAGGTGCGGCCAGTGCGCAGCTTCATTTTAGGACATTGTATCTTAAGCTGTCCCTAGTCGGCTTCTCGGGCTCCTAGGAAAGGAAGGCGCAGCCCCCTCTGCAAGGACATTGAGCACTGAGGAGCCTGCAACGCGATGCAGCGAGAACCAGCCACCTCGCTCTACAGGACAAAAGTCTAAGCACCCCAACCTGGGATTCGGATCTGCTACCGAGGTCCCTAAGAGAGCGGCGGGCTCGAGGACAACCCCTTTTCATTGGCAGCGGGACAGAAGGCCCCGCCCCCTTTCGTACAGCTCTCATCTGTGACTGGCTCTGAGACCTCGGCTGGCCACGCCTCCTCCCCTCGCACATACACAAGAGTCACGCGCCTTTCAGTTGGAAACTTGGCGTGCTGAGGAGGACCGTGGCTCTCATCTCTCCACCCACTTGCCTTGCCATTGGTCTGCGGTGCCGCTCACAACCACGCCCCCATTCCAGCCCCCTGGCTGGGAGGGCGGGCTCCGGCTTGTTATTGGCTGTTCGGCCTGCCTCTCGCGGGAGCGGCTGGCGCTCTCCCCTCCCTTTCCCGCCTCCCGCGAGTCTCCAGGTTCCTTAGCTGGCCCAAGCCGAGTCAGTGTCAGTCAGGGAGACGGACTGCTGAGCACCGGGTGCGGACGCTCGGTTGCAGTCTCGCGCAGGGGCCGGTGCCTGTACTCGTGCCGCCGAGTGGGAAGGATGAAGCGGCAGCTGGAGCAGCCACCCTATGATTGGCTGTGGCGCTTGTGAACCCGAAGTAAAGATGGCGGACGGGCAGGCAGCCGCCGCACTGCCCACTTGGAAGATGGCGGCGCGCCGCAGCTTCAGCGCCCGCGGCCGGGGGGTCCTGCAGGCGGCGGCGGAGCGGCTGCTGCCGCTGCTACTGCTGAGCTGCTGCTGTGGCGCGGGAGGCTGCGCAGCGGCCGGCGAGAACGAGGAGACGGTGATCATCGGGTTGCGGCTGGAGGACACGAACGACGTGTCGTTCATGGAAGGGGGGGCGCTGCGGGTGAGCGAGCGGACTCGGGTCAAGCTGCGGGTGTACGGGCAGAACATCAACAACGAGACGTGGTCCCGCATCGCCTTCACCGAGCATGAGCGGCGGCGCCACAACCCCGGCGAGCGCGGGCTGGGTGGCCCCGCGCCGCCAGAGCCGGACAGCGGCCCCCAGCGCTGCGGCATCCGTACATCAGATATCATCATCTTGCCCCATATCATTCTCAACCGCCGTACATCGGGCATCATTGAGATCGAAATCAAGCCACTGCGCAAGATGGAGAAGAGCAAGTCCTATTACCTGTGCACATCTCTGTCCACTCCAGCTCTGGGCGCCGGCGGCCCGGGGTCCGCGGGTGGCGCCGTCGGGGGCAAGGGCGGCTCCGGGGTAGCCGGGCTCCCGCCGCCCCCATGGGCCGAGACCACCTGGATTTACCACGATGGCGAGGACACCAAGATGATCGTGGGCGAGGAGAAGAAGTTCCTGCTGCCCTTTTGGTTGCAGGTGATCTTCATTTCGCTGCTCCTGTGTCTGTCGGGCATGTTCAGCGGCCTCAACCTGGGGCTTATGGCCCTGGACCCGATGGAGCTGCGTATCGTGCAGAACTGCGGCACCGAAAAGGAGAAGAATTACGCTAAGCGCATCGAGCCTGTGCGCAGGCAAGGCAACTACCTGCTGTGCTCGCTGCTGCTGGGCAACGTGCTGGTCAACACCACGCTCACCATCCTGCTCGACGACATCGCTGGTTCAGGCCTGGTGGCGGTGGTGGTCTCTACCATCGGCATCGTCATCTTTGGGGAGATCGTGCCACAGGCCATCTGCTCCCGGCACGGCCTGGCTGTAGGGGCCAACACCATCTTCCTCACCAAGTTTTTCATGATGATGACCTTCCCCGCTTCTTACCCAGTCAGCAAGCTGCTGGATTGCGTCCTGGGCCAGGAGATAGGCACAGTCTATAACCGGGAGAAACTGCTGGAGATGCTCCGGGTCACAGATCCCTACAACGACCTCGTTAAGGAGGAGCTGAACATCATCCAAGGGGCGCTGGAGCTCCGTACTAAGACTGTGGAGGACGTGATGACCCCGCTCCGGGACTGCTTCATGATCACTGGGGAAGCCATTCTGGACTTCAACACCATGTCGGAGATCATGGAGAGCGGCTACACTCGCATTCCGGTATTCGAGGGGGAGCGCTCCAACATCGTGGACCTCCTTTTTGTGAAAGACTTGGCCTTCGTGGATCCTGATGACTGTACTCCCTTGAAAACCATCACTAAATTTTATAACCACCCCTTGCACTTTGTTTTCAATGACACCAAGTTGGACGCTATGCTGGAAGAATTTAAGAAAGGTGGGAAATTTGGTCTTTCATTGGCTTGCTCTTTCTCTCTCTACATCCTTCTCCCTGCTTGAGCCCTCGACCCTCAGACCAGCCCCTCCCCCCCAAGCCGAGTTGACTGGAATTTCTCCTCTTTTTTAATTGCAAAGTTGAAAGGCGTCGCGGATTTGGGGATGGGTTGAACTAGTAAGCGCTTCTAGATTCTTTAAAAGCACAAGACTGCCATCACTTGCTTTTTCCCTTATCATAAAAGTAGGCTTCCTATTTTCTGTGCACGATACTCTTTCCGGCTCTCTGGTCTTGGGGGGGTCTACTGCATTCATTGCCGGGCTCTGAGAGGATAGATGAAAGGAGAGGCGGCTGATGCCATGGTATGCCATTTAGTTGACATGTACTAATCGCAGGCATTTGGAAAACATTTAATAGCTTTTCTAAACCCAACACAATCCTTTTCCTCCTCCTTAAACATTCACTGAAGTTTCAGAGATGGGAAGTGCAGTTTCAATAGCTTCTGTGCCTGGTTGTCTGGTGACCTGTGGGGGAAATCGAGATCTGCCTTTGATGGTAAGGGATGAGATAAGCCAAATATCGCCAAAAAAAAAAAATCACTTATTTGGATGCGGTTTGCCTTAGTTAGAAAAGAGGGTTTTTTAAACACTTAAGTTTTTTATTAATATGTAACTCGGAAAGACTAGAGGTAAGTTAACCTTTTACTAGGCTATATTTTGTCTAGCTTTCTTAGCTATTTGTTTATATTTACCTGACAAAAATTTCCCAAACTAAGTGCAGTTTTGGTAGAAAGCTTCAACTTTTAACAATGAGATGAATCCCTCTATTATGGTTTATTTATTTCTTGAGTCTTTCTGGTGTAAAAGTGTTCTTTTTAACCTTGATCACCTGGTGTATTAAATTGCAGTACGACTCCAAGTCAGCGCTCATTGTTCCAGGGAGTTTTAATAAGGAAGAGAAGTGCAGAGTCTGAGGCGCTCACCTTTCTTGCATGGTGGTTTGTTTGGTTTGTTTTACCATGTAATGTACAGATAAATAGCGACTCATACTATTATTACTGAAATTCTGCTTTTAAAAAGTTTCCAATAAATAGCTAGTGTTATTTGAAAACCGAGGGATGATGCTCAGGCATGTGCATGTATTAAAATGTCTATGTAACCTTTAATGACCTGATAGTCCTTAAAACTAAGTTTTCCTTCTTCAAAGAGAATTTTGATCACTGACAGTGGTCTTTCCACTGAAAAAGACCATATGTAAGGGGTGACACAGCTCGCTGGATGTGATGATCTGAACATACTCATAGAGTTGTGTGGTTGTCCTAATTTCATTTTCCTGTCTGAATAGGATCCTCTCTGGAACAGGATCACATTGCAGTAATTTTCAGATAAAGGAATAGAGCAGAATGTGCTTCTGAGATTGGTAATTTGCATTTAAAAGCAGAAGGAGATTCTTCTGGGTTCTTAAACAGTAAAAAGAAAATGACCATTATCTCTAGGTGACAGAGCTTCTTTTGGCAGTGTTATTGTTCTTTCACTGCTTAAGCTGTTAATTAGAGCATCTAACCAGTCTCTTTGATTTTGCAGTAATATCTGTAGTATAGAAGGATGTCTTGAAATGCTTGAAAATACCTCTGAAATACTTTTTTCTTTCTGTTGCTGAATTTCCCAGTATTGATACAGATGATTTATTCTCTCTGCTTTTTTTTTTTTTTAATTATTCAGAATATTTGCTCATCTACTGGTGGATTGATAGCACTAGTGTGTGCTCCTTGCTGAAAGATTCAATTCACTTATGTACCTTTTTCCTTTGAGAATTTAAGTCTGTATACCTCACAACTCATTAATCCTGCTTCTAACTCAAAATTTGCATTATTTTGAAATTTGTTTTTGGTTGTCCTTGAACGGTTTTCCTATGACTGATTTATTTTCATGAGGAACTTTTTTCCCGCAAAATTAATTACCTCTCACTATTTTTGAAATGTATCCCCTTAAATAATTGAACTATGAATATTTTCCCATGAATTTTAGAAAAATAGTAATGCACAACATTTTATTCTGTCCTTCACCAGAATGATGTATTTGGTATATTCAGGGTATATTCAAGCTACTGGAATATTTGGAAGAGCAGGCAAAGACAGTTGCAAATGGGAAATTTAAGCCATGATCTTAAAAGGATAGAGTGAATGGATGTTACTTAAACTACGAGAATAATTGATTTTTCACCTTCCTTTTCTTGATCTTTTTTTGATGAGTTTGGTCACTTTAACCTTACTAACGACTTTGTTAGTTCTTCTGTATGAGTTAAATATTTCACCTGACTTTTTTTTCATTTTCTAATTCAATTATGAAATAATATGAACAGTCAACTTCTTATTGTTTTTCTCTATTGAATAATGGCGTGTGAGTTGGTTTGAAGGCTTTTTCTTACTCTTTCACCTAACAATACCAGCTCCCCCAAACTGGTTAGATCATTAATCCAGATCTCATTGGAAATTACCCTTCCTAATTAAGAATGTCTGCATTGAAGCTTTTCCTGTATATAATTGTACATCATTGATCTGAGTTATTCTTTACTAAGGATGGGGAAAGTTTCTGTAATGTGGGAAGAAATGAAAGTCTACCTTTACATTAAGTATATATGAATGTCTTCTTTCTAATGATCAGAACTTTTGTCTGGCTACCAAGAAACTTAGCTTTCCTTGAGGTTGGAAGACAGTAATCATGCTAATTTTTCAGTTAGCTTGTTATTATTATTATTGTTTACTTATTTACTTTGTTCCAGGTACAGGGCTGAAAACACAAATCACCTTGTTTAAATTTCATAATAGCTGAGTAAAGCATTATCTCCATTTTACAAATGAGGAAATTGAGGCTTAGGTTAAATGATTTGTTCTAGGTTACACAATAATTTGTTGATACGGGGTTTTTAACTCAGGTCTGTGTGCCAGCCAACCATGCGCTCTTAACCATTCTATTATGGTGGCCCCTGGATCCTGATTTTACATTTCTGTTTTAATTGACTATGAGGTTTGGTCAAAACATAGCCTCAGAGCTTGTTGGGCAACAGACATAGAAATGTATTTAAACATATATCTACCTTTAAACCTAGTGCTTCTGTGATATTCTGCAGAATAGTTGGGGTCTCCACTTTTGCCATTAAAACAAATCACTTTTTGGCCTATGTGATCCTAAATCTAAAGAATTCTATTTCCAGTATTTCCACGTCAAACATAAATATTCATTTTGAAAATGTTTTATACTAACATTATAGTACACTAGTATGTGCTTTTTTGGTGAACTACTCTACACTGTTTTCCTAATAGCTGAAGTGCGTAGTAATGTTTTACTCTTCGTTTCTTATCTGTGTTGCAAGGGTGATTCAGAGTTTTGTGTTTAAATCTTGATTTTATTTACATTTTTTGTAGCCACCTATATGATAATTTGTTGCTAATGAGCATCCTTGGCAGCTCTGTCCCTCTGTGCTCCATGTAGTCAGGCTTTCTCTTTTTCATTAGTTTTGTAGTTCCTTATAAATCTAAATAAGAGAATAAAAGCAAATCCCACTAGAAGATTAGGAGAATTTTAGAAAAACCATCTATAGCAAAATAGTGTAGAGGAAGAAAAAGCTGAATTAAAGGTTGCTACTTTTGTGTGCAGAAAGCATTCTAGAGGCTTCCATTGACCTGATGATAAAAGCTTCCTAACAAAAGACTGGGGACTCTTAGCCACCTATTTGTCTACACTAGGGATGAATTTGAAGAATCAGTAACCAGTTATTGTTCTTCTGTTTT
Source organism: Pteropus vampyrus (assembly GCF_000151845.1). Classification (NCBI taxonomy): domain Eukaryota; kingdom Metazoa; phylum Chordata; class Mammalia; order Chiroptera; family Pteropodidae; genus Pteropus; species Pteropus vampyrus. The sequence goes on along the minus strand of NW_011889597.1, from coordinate 137,454 downwards.
GTGTTGTTTACTTTTAGCTTTGTAACAGTTGCATTCTTCTATTGTAAAGCATGCTGTTTTATAGCTGCTAGGGACTTAGCCAGGCTGTTTTCTAGCTTTTTCTTAGCTAGGAACAGATAGGATCACCAGATAATGTTGTTCTTCAAGAGAAGAATGCAATGTATAGTTTTCACTTAAAACTTTAGGAGTACAGTTCTCTCTTCCTAGAACAGAAGCCTTTCCATGTTAATGTGCTGCAAGTTTAATATTAAAAACTTTTTTCTTCCCAAAATAAAGTGTTCCACTCGCCCAGAATCGAAGAGGATGTTTTTATTGGTGTTTAAAGGTATAAGTGGTGTTGGAGATTGGGCATAGTTGTTTCTATGATCTTGTATGTTTATTAATTTTATACAGTAATTCATGTTAAACTGTTATAATTGTGCACGTTTTTAAAATGTCCTTATGAAATATCCAGATAGTATAGAATCAGAGCTGGAAGGCGGCAGCTCAGGGATCACCTCATCCAGTGTTTGCAAAACTTACCAGGTAATAAGAATTACTTGGATCACTTACTAAGAATAAGGTCCCAGGTTTCACTCAGAAAACTCCTGAACATTCCAGAATCTCTAGAGAAGGAGGCTTGGAATCCATATTGTTAGTAGTTACTCTGAAGTAAGTCTTATGATTAGGTGAGTTTATGAAACATTGGCCTAGTCAGCCTCTTAAATAAGGAAAGTAAAGCCTGAGAGAGAACATTAAGTGACTCGCTTTAGGGCTACCTGCCTAGCTAGTAGCATCAACAGGACTGGAACCCATGTCTCCCCACTCTAGGACTGGAGTTCTTTTCACTCCAACAAGCAGGCCTTCTGGTCCCAAGTAGAAGGTACCTGTGTCATTGAAATGATCTGCATCATTGAAAAAGCAAATTTTCAAGTTTACCATTGATTTTTATTTGTCTTGTGATTTGGATGTCAGTATTTTTGATATCCTGGAGTCATGCCTTCTTTGACAGGCATTTTGTTGTATGGGAAATAAGTCTGGATGTGTGAACTCGTTTTATTTTAGCCTACTTTGAGTTTTTACATTGCTAAGATCAGACTAGGAGGGTATTTTGGAAATATCTAGATTTCTTGAAGCCTCACCTCAGGTAGTTAAATGTCATGTTTCTTTTGAGTTAACTTGTATCAGATATCCCTGAATCATGTTTTATTTTTGGTTGTTTCTTCTGTGAGATTAATGAAGGTCAGATTTGGGACCATTGGGTGCAGCTTCTTGGCTCTTTTAATTTTTGTTCACATACAGATTTGTAAAATTTCCATTGAAATATTTATCAAAGCATTTGAAGCATGTGTCCCATTCATCCATTTATGTACCCTTTTTTTCAGTTTTCTTCTTTTTTTAAAAAAAAAAAAAATAATGTAAGCTAAATTCTTACAGAGGATCATGTCTGATTTTTGGAGGTTATTTGTGATAGTAGGATCCCAGAAGCTTGAGTGTGGCCTTTTAGGTCTGGAAACCATAATTGAATACCAGCTCTGACTCAGTGTGATCCAGATGAAACAGGAAAGGACCTTGTTCTGCTTTTTCTCTTGGTTCTTTTGGGGATTACACACCACCTG
>NW_011889597.1:92735-134221 GCF_000151845.1 Pteropus vampyrus | reverse complement strand
TTATGGGCAAATAATATTCCATTTTATGGATATACCACATTTTGTTTATCCATTCATCAGCTGATGGACATTTAGGCTGTTTCTACTTTTTGGCCATTACAAATAATGCTGCTATGATTATTGGTGTACATGTTTTTGTGGACATATTTTCAGTTCTTTTGAGTGTATACCTACAAGTAGGATTGCTGGATCATATGGTAACTCTATTATTAAGTCTTTGAGAAACTGCCAAACTGTTTTCCAAAGTGGCTGTACTATTTTTACATTCTCACCAACAAAGTATGAGGGTTCCAATTTCTCCATATTCTTGCCAACTCTCGTTATTTTTATTATTTTTTAAAAAATTACAGCTACCCTAGTAAGTGTGAAGTGGTATCTCGTTGTCGTTTGATTTGCATTTCCTTAATGACAAATGACGTTGAGTTTCTCTTCATGTGCGTTTTGGCTATTTGTGTATCTTCTTCGGAGAAAAGTCTATTCAGATCCTTTGCCTGTTTTTCAGTTGGGTTATTCGTCTTTTTATTATTGAATTGTAAGAGTTCTTTATGTATTCTGAATACTAGTCACTTATAAGGTACATAATATGCAAATATTTTCTTATTCTGTGAGTTGTCTTTTTGCTTTCTTGGTAGTAACCTTTGAAGCAGAAAAGTTGTTAATTTTGATGAAGTCCAATTTATCTTTTTTTTTCTTTTGTGGTTTTGTTTTTATTGTCATATCTAAGAAACCATTGCCTAATCCAAGGTTACAAAGATTTATGCCTAAGTTTTCATCTAAGATTTTCATAGCTTTAGCTCTTACATCAAAACCTTTAATGCATTTTGAGTTAATTTTTTTATATGGTATGTGGCAGGAGTCCAATTTCATATTTCGCATGTGATATCAAGTTGTTCTAGCATCATTTGTTGAAAAGACTATTCTTTCCCCATTGAATTGTCTTAGCATCCTAGTCACAAGTCAGTTGGCCATAAATGTGAAGGTTTATTTCTGGATTCTAAATCTGTTCCAATGATCTGTATGTCTTCCTTATGCCAGTACCACACTGTTTTGGTTCTTGTAGTTTTGTAGTAAGTTTTGAATTGGGAAGTATGAATTCTCCTACTTTGTTCTTTTTCATGATAGTTTTGGTTGTCAGGATTTCTTGCATTTCTGTATGAATTTTTCATGGATCTTCTTGTCTATTTCTGCAAAAAAAGCACTTGGAATTTTGATAGAGTTTGATTGCAGTGAATCTGTAGGTCAATTTGAGGACTATTGCAATGTTAATAATAGAAAATCTTTCATCCATGAATATGGGACGTCTTTCTATTTATCTAGGTCTTTAACTTTCTTCAACAGTATTTTGTAGTTTTCAATGTATTTGCAATCTTTTAAAAATTTTTAATAAGAGTTTATTTGAGCCCAAATCTGAGCAAGATCTCACGTGCTCCCTGCAATCTTTTTGTTAAGTAAAATACTTAGAAATAAATTTATTTTTTATGCTATCGTAAATAGAATTGTTAATTTCATTTTCAGATTGCTTATTGCTAATATACAGAAATAGAATTGATTTTTGTATATTGATCTTATATCCTGCAACTTCGTTGAACTCATTTATTTGGTAATAAATGATTCTTAAAATAGAAAAATACTTTTTAAAAATGTGAGTTTTGAGAGGAGGAGGATTATTTTATGTTTGTTTCATTTGATTGTAGTGGCTTTTATTTTACTTTAAAAAAATTTAGGCATTTTTACTTACCACTTTCATATGGAGTGAAGCACCCACTATTGGTTATTGACAGTGTCATTTTTGGGGAAATTTGATAGGAAAGAGTATATTCTATCTCAGATTAGATATAGGAAAAAAGGAAATAAGCTGTATGAAATGTGTTGGTCAGAGACCAAAAATATGGTTGATTGGAACTTTGGAGTTTAAAATTTAATCTGTTTCTATCTAATATTTCGAGTAACTTTGTATCAGATTTGGGATTTGGGCAAGGAGATGAGAACAGAAAAGACTGTGCCTAATATCTAAATGGTTTTGTAGTTTTATCAAGGGTTTTATTTCAGTCATTTTTACAGAGATTAAGAAAAAAAAAGTGACTTTTAGTCACTGTTCATTTCATCAGTACAGTCCTTGAGGTTTTTGGGTACCAGGTAACCAGAAGAGGCAAAATGAAGCTCGTGTGTGTGTGTGTTCGTGTGTCTGTGCGTGTGCTACGCACATACGTGCAGGGACTGGTAATCTAAGAGGGAGAATGTTTTCTCATGCTAGCAAAGACAGACTGAGGGCATCATCTGATCTTTATGGGATTATGCAAAGCCTCAGTTTTTCCATTTACCCATCTGTAATCATAAAAACAATGTGCTGATTCAGCTTAGAGCCTGCCGTGCTTGAAGCTCAGTAGTTTCCTGAATATCTTATACATTTTGCTAAAATGAAAAAAACATTTTAACTTTGATGAGGATCAGATATTTTTTTAGTTTGATTATATAAAATTATACATCTGTTACACATCATTTATCTCAGATAAAAAGATGTGATTTTTTTTTTTTCCTGAATGTATACAGAAACCTTGTATTTCTTTATAGGATAAGTTAGCTTTCATTTAGGCATCTTTCCTAAACTTTGTAAATGATATAAAATAATGACAATGGATTTTACCTCTAATCCTTTTATCTAACTTCCCAAGAAAACTAAGCATTTTAGGAAGAGAAATTGATTTTTGCTTTAATTACAAACTGTATTGCTCTTAAGTAGAATAAATAAATAAATAAATAAATTTATTATTTACTCAGTTCCTTATTATTTAAAGTTTTGGTATAGTTACTCTACAGTGAAAGCTCATCAGTTGACATAGAACTTCCAGCCAGTATTAAACATAAGCCTCTTAAATATGAATGGACAGCCAAACATCTCTGGATGTTTGAGGAGAGCCTCTGATAGTCTCATAGAGTAAAACAAACAAAAAAGAACCATAATTGACTTAAGCTGGTTTTAGCTCACATTAACTAAAATCCAACAAATCAGCAGTTATTACTACAGATATTACTTTCTCTGTGACCTCTTAACTCCATTTATCAAACCAGCTATTAGTAGCAAATGTGAAGATTCTCTGCCTCTTTATACATGGTGTAGATAGAATCTATTTTGTATTCATTCAACCCACATTGTGGTTTGAGGCTTTCAACTAGGTTGAAGGTTGCAAATACCTCCTTAAGACTTGCTTAGCCCCACTGCATGGTCAAAGGCTAATGTAGACATTTCTGGAAGAGTTCTGTCTTAGGGAATCATAACCTGTTTTTCCTTTCTCCTTTTACTGCAAGATTTCTTAAAGAATGGGTGGTTACATGCTTTCTTTTCCTTGCTCCTGGCTTCATCTATAATCCTCTGCAATCTGGCTTCAAACTGTCACAACTAATGACTTCCATTATTGCTAAATCCACATCTGGGTTGTCATCCTTCCTAGCTTATTTGACTCTTCACTAAGGCAAAAACCCCTCTTCTTTCTAGTTGACTCTTGCCTCTTGGTACAGCACAGTCTTGATTCTCTCCTTGTTTCTCTGACTCCTTCCTTTTCAATTTTAGATTCCTGATTTCTTTCTTCCATTTATAATTGAGCATTCCCCAAGATTTTATCCTTATCTCTTTCTTCCATGGTATTTTTCCATCTTTAGAAAACTTTCTTTGATTCATCTTTAATCCATAAGCATTTATTACATATCATAATGATCTGTGTGGGATGCAAAGATGAATTAGATATATTTTCTGCTCTCAAGTAACTTGCAACACATGTGAATTTATATTCTTTTTTATCCTGTATTTTATTACCAAATTTAATTGACATATTTTGAAAATGCCACTTATTCTTTTTTGTTTTCTCTTCATTACCACAGCTACTACTCCAGCCCTTAGTACCTTTTATTCATGCCTTGTTCAGTGCCTACTATGTTTTAGGTGCTCCTTGAATGTATTTTGAATAAATGAATCAATTTGTCTATCTTGATTATTATAAAACTTCCAAGATGGCTTCCTTTATTTTGTCTGTTTCACCAAGTATATGACTGGAAAGTTGATTTTTCTTAAAAGTAACTTTAATCTTACCAGTTTATCAAAAACCTCCTATCATTTAAAATAATAAGATATTATCTGCTATGGATTGAACTGTATCCCCCACCAAATTCATACATTGAACCATAATTCCCAATGTGATAGTATTTGGAGATGGGGGCTTTTGGGAGGTAATTAGTGTCAGATGAAGCCATGAGGGTGGAGCCCTCACGATGGGGTTAGTGGCTTTATCAGAAGAAGAGAGAGAGACCATCCTCTGTCTACTATGTGAGGACGCAGTGAGAAAGCAGCCATCTTCAAGCCATTAACAGAGCTTTCACCAGGAGCTGAATCAGCAAGCACCTTGGTCTTAGACTTCCCAGTCTCCAGAACTGTGAGAAAAAATGTATGTTGTTTACAGTTATACCATCCAACTACGATATTTTGTTATAGCAGCCCAGGCCAACCAATACATTGTCTTTTTAACCTATTAAAATAGCCAGGATAGAAAAAATGATAAAAGCAAGCTGAGTGAGTTCTAGATGTCTGCCGTACAACATTGTACCGGTAGTTAACATTGTACACTTAAAAATTTATGAGGATAGATTTCATGTTATTCTTACCATAATAAAATTAAAAAGAAAAGAAGAGATGATACTGTCCAATTATCAAGGGCCCATGAGATGTGGATTCCTTCTCAGATCGTCTCTCTGACTACTTTTCCTCTGACTCTTTGCTTCGGCCTCCCTGGCCTTCTGCCTGTTTCTTGGAACACTGCAGGCACTCTAGGCATATTCCTGCTTTAGAGCCTTTGTAGTTGCTGTTCCCTCTCCTTGGAATGTTCTTTGCCCAGATAGCTTTATGACTCTTTCCCTTCCTTCAGATCTTTACTCAGATTTCACCGGGTCAGTGAGGCTGTCTGTGGCCTTCCTGTCTAAAATTTCAGCCCCTCCCATACAGCACTTCTCTGCTTTCCCTTCCTTTTTTTTTCTTCCTTTGCTCTATACTATATCTTTTGCTCACTTTTTTTTTTCTTTTTTTAAATTTTTGGCTTGCCTCACTCACCAGAACATATGCTCCATGAGGGCAGGGGCTTTTGTCTGTCTTGTTCCTGGCTTTATTCCCAGGGCCGCCGCAGGGCCTGTCGCTGTAGGTACTCAGTAAATATTGTTGAATGATTGAAAGTGTGGTGTGATACAAATACTCTTTTACAGTATTGATGATTGTGTTAATTGGTAAATCTTCCTTGAAAGTACTTTGGCAGTACTTAAGGAGCATGATGCATTTTGCATATCCTTTCACCTAGTAGCTCCACTTTCATAAATCTGATATCAGGAACCAATCAGAAATGCATGTAAAACTTAAAACACAGAGATGCTCATATAAATAGATATAAAAATTTTTAAAACTTTTATTAATTTTTAAAAATTGTGGTAAATACACATAACAAAACTTATCTTAACCATGTTTAATTGTGCAGTTCAGTAGCGTTAAGTACATTCACATTGTTATACGCACCAATCTTCAGAACTCTTTTTCATCTTGCAAAACTGAAGCTCTGTATCCATTTAAACAACAACTTCTCATTCCCTCCCCAACCCCCCAGGCCCTGGCAACCACCATTCTACTTTGTCTCTGAATCTGACTACACTAGGTACCTCAAATGAGTGGAATCATACAGTATTTGCTTTTTGTGACTGGCTTATTTCACTTAATGTAATATCCTCAAGGTTCATCCACGTTGTAGCATGTGTTAGAATTTTCTTCCTTTTTAAGGCCAAATAATATTCCATTGTATGGCTATAGCATCTTTTTTAAATCTATTCTTCCATTGATGGGTTGCTTCTACCTTTTGACTGTTATGAATAATACAGCTATGAACATGGGTGTACAAATATCTGTTCAAGTTCCCGCTTTCAGTCCTTTTGGGTATATACACAGAAGTTGAATTGCTGTATCATATGGTAATTCTATTTTTAATTTTTTGAGGAACTAAATATTATTAAAAATAGCAAATAATTATAAACAATCTAAAAATCCAGTATGGAGGAATGGTTAAGTAAATCTGGGCAGGTACATATGATACAAACATTTAAAGAACATTTATGAAGTTTTTAATAGCATGGGGAAATGATCATTTTAGGTGAAAAGAGCAACATGGCCTCAACTACATTTTTAAAACTATGTAAAAACTGGTAGGAAGAACATCAAAATGTTAATAATAAAAATGGAATGACGTTTACATTTATTTTATACTTTCCTGTGTTTCCTAAATTAAACAGGCATTACTTAATTTAGTCAAGGTTATTATTATTATTTTTTAATCAAGACTACTACACTGTAAAGTGCCTTCCTCCCTTAATAATTAAGGAGTACTCAATCTGTGGAATAATATTTCAAGATTGTATATATATTCTGGACCCCAACAAACTCATCCGTTGATTTTGACATCTCCTTTCAAAAAGTATTCTGCAGTCTCCTTTGTCTATCTTTGTCTATAGTAATCCATTCTTTCTTCCATGCTAGCTTGAAAATAAATGTTTGAGATAGGAAGAGACAGTAATGAATCTAATTCAAACATCTTACTTTGTAGATGAGCGTTAAGTGGTTTTCCCAAGCGAAATTGTGTAGTGACACAGGACAACTAGAACCGAGTTCAGTTTCCTTGTTCTGAATCCAGTGCTGTTTCCAGCTGCCTCTTATTAACTCTTAACCAATAATACAAAACCTTAAACAAATATGTATTACCTCAAATAGAGTATAAATTTTTTGTCAGTAGAAAGGAAGTATATATTTTTCTTTTGAATACATGCCTTTATTGATTTATTCAAAAAAGGCAAATCGGCCTGCCCCTCCCATAGCCTTCAAGCTCCAGCCATAATAGAGTTCTGCGCTCCCTGACCTCTCTGTTTTCCTGTGTGCTTTGGCTTATCACAGTATTTCTTTCTTTTTCTTTTTAATTTATTTTTATTCTATTAAAATTAATTTTAATTTATTATTTTTGATAAATAAAAATTGTATATATTTAAGGTGTACAATGTGATGTTTTGATATATGTATACATTGTGAAATGATTACCACAATCAGATTAATTAACATATCCATCACCTTCCATAGTTACCTTTTTTGTATATGTGTGTGATAAAAACGGTTGAGATTTGCTCTCAGCAAATTATTATTAACTAAACTATAGTTACTGTGCTGTACATTAGAGCTCCAGAACTTACTTATCTTATAACTGAAAGTTTGCATCCTTTGATCAACATCTTCCCTTTTCTCCCACCCCTCAGCCCTCAGCCTCTGGTATCTACCATTTTACTTTTGGTTGCTATGAGTTCCACATTTTTTATTTTAGATTCCACAAATGAGTGGGATCATGCAGTCTTTGTCTTTCTGTGTCTGGCTTATTTCACTTACATAATGTCCTCTGGGTTCATCCATGTTGTTGCAAATGGCAGAATTTCCTTTTTTAAGGCTGAATAATATTCCGCGTGCGCAAGTGTGTGTGTGTGTGTGTGTGTAACAGTTTCTTTATTCATCTGTCGATGTACACTTAGATTGTTTCCATATTTTGGCTACTGTGAAAAATGCTGCCATGAACGTGGGAGTGCAGATATCATTGCAGACAGTGATTTCATTTCCTTTGGATATATATCCAGAAGTGAGATGGCTGGATCATATGGTAGTTCTAGTTTTAATTTTTGAAGAACCTCCATACTGTTTTCCATAATAGCCATACCAGTTTACATTCCTACTAAGTGCATGCAAGGGTTCTCTTTTCTCCACATCCTCACCAATACTTCTTATCTTTTGACTTTTTGATAATAGCCATCCTAACAGGTGTGAAGCGATAGCCTATTGTGGTTATGATTTGCATTTCTCTGATGATTAATGATATTGAGTGCCTTTTCATATACCTGTTGGCCATTTGTATGTCTTTGGAAAAATGTCTATTCAGGTCCTTTGCCCATTTTTAAAATCAAGTTATCCATTTTTTTGCTATTGGCTTTTATGAATTCTTTTTATATTTTAGATATTAATCTCTTATCAAATACATGGTTTGCAAATATTTTTTTCCCATTCTGTAGGTTGCCTTTTCATTGTATTATTTGCTGTGCAGAAACTTTTTACTTTAATGTAGTTCTACTTACTTATTTTTGCTTTTGTTGCCTGTGCTTTTAGTTCAATTCCAAAAAAATCATTTCTAAGACCAATGTTACAGAGCCTTTTCCTTACTTCCCTTCTCTTTTTGACTATTATGAGTTGTATTCTGCAGAGGAGGCCGTTAACTACCTATCTTCAGGCTGAATAAGGTGCCCTCTTTTTTTATTATAGTGCCCTGTTCATACCTTATATTTCACCATGGAGATCTTTTTTACTTTTGATAATTGTTGTTTACAATTATATTCTCCTCTATTGGACTGTGAGCTCATTGAGGTCAGGAATTTTGTTTAGTTCATCTCTGGGCTTGTCACTTAGAGTGCTCAATCAATGTTTGCTCTGTTAGTGGAGCCATTTCACCTCTGTGGTCATTGATTACTTTACCATAAAGACATGGTTAAGACCAGATCTCCAAGTCCCTCTAATTCTGACAGTTTCCATAAATATTTAATGTATAATGTATAAGGCAGTATAGAAAATGGAAAGCTATTTTATAGTTATGCAGGTCTGCAAGCAACATAGGTGAAAAGTCCTGATTGTAGTTATAAAAAAAGGGGTTAATTGGTGCTATAGGGAATATTATGAAGTGCTTTAGCAATGAGAGAATGGATTTGTTTTTAGGGCAGTCTTAAAGGAGGCCAAAGGCTGAGAGAAGGGTCAGAGCATTTCAGTTGGAGAGAACAGTTTTGAGAAAGGAATAGAATCAGAAGAGTCGTGTTTGGGGGGAACTTGAGCACTTGACTGGCTTTTAGGATTCTTTGCCCTATTTATAGTGTACACATAGTTTATTCTTTGTACATATCAATTGCTGTCCTGTTTTCCGTTTTGCCTTTAGGAATACTTAGGGTACTTTTATTGATACTAATTGAACATCTGTACTGTCAGAAAGTCTCTTGTTGGGGCAGTTCCTGTTGCGGAAGACTTTTTAAGGCACCTGTGATAGCTGTTGTTCCAACAATTTTTTTTTTTTTAATGGTCTGTTCTCCATTGCTTGTGCAAGTTCTCTGAGCCCAAATTCTTCATTCCTAGTTTAGATACGTTAAGCCTCAGGGAAAGTACATTAATAATTGAAAACCTATGACGTATTATTGCTTCAATTCTGAGATTTTAGTGTTTTCTGTAGCCTGAAAGAATTACTTAACTGCTTTGATGTACATCTGGGATAGGACTTTAAGTGCCACCAAGAAATGGCTGGGGACTTCAACGTGGTACTTATTTTTCAGCTATTTACTTTACAAATAAGGAGAAAATCCTCTAACACGGTAACATAATGTACCAACTTAGAGAAAACAATATTGTGTTCTGAGAAAGAACTAAACACTTGCATTTTTAATAAATTAGTATCTATTTTTTTCTTTAAAATATGCTTCTGCTTATATTTTGAATAACTCTTCACCAAATGCAAGAACTTTTTGCTCACAGTAAATGTTGGTAAGATAGGAAGTGTGAACCATTAAAGAACAGATTTTTTTTTTTTAAATTATAAATACTGGTTTGCTCTGAACAGGTTTATAGTTACTAACCTTATTGCCATAAATTCTTCAGCCATATGTTTAATAATCCCTTCTCTGATATACACTTTAATTGTTTTCTTCTTCATAGGTGCTATAATCCTTTTACAGTTTCCGGGGTTTTAAAATAAACCTATAAAAGTACAATTTTAGACTTAATAGCCGTGCTTCAGTGTTCTAAAACTGAATAAGTTCAGACAGGCAAAAGCTTTGATGTGGAATGTCTTTGTTTCTGTGTTTTAGAAAAATGTATTAGTCTTCCAGTGTTTCACATCATGATGATTTTAGATACTTGCTAGGGTTTAAAAACTATTTGGAAATACTTATAAAGAAGAAATGTAGATGAACACTGGAAAAACACAGGTAAAAATTCTGGTCTCTTATAATTTCCTATTACCAAGTTTCAAAAGATTATTTCTTTTTCAAAACATATAAACATATACTGTATTTCTTTTAGACTCGCTGCCCTCTTGGAGCTGACAGTTTGGCGGGAGACATAGACATGAATCAGGTAGTCGCGCAAATAATCTCGCCGTCGTGGATGTGCTCCGGAGGATATGTTCTTGGTGTTATGAGAGAATATTGGCAGGTGGGAGGTGAGAGAAGGAAGTGACTTTTGAGTTACTTGAGATCTGACAGACACGTAGGTGTCAACGAGGGGAAATTTGGGTGTGGAAAAGAGAAAATTACAGGGAGATATGATAAGGTGGGAGGTAACATCGTATACTTAAGGAACTGAAAGAAGATGAGTGTGGCTGGAACATAGAGAATTTGTGTGTGTTGGCAGGTAGGGCATGGCACGAAATGCTACCAGAGAAGTAAGCAGGGACTATACCAGTGAACCCACTGCAGGCCGTACTAAGGATTTTACCATTTCTTTAAGGGCAGTAATGTACCTTTGAAGTATTGGGATTATATGAGTCAGACACGATTAGAGTTACATTTTGAAAAAAATTATATCTTCTGTGTGGAAAATCTCTTGGAGAGGGGTGAGAAAGGATGTGGAGAGGCTGGCATTTGGGGGCTGTTGCAGAAGTCTGGTAAGAGGATGGCTGCTGGGCTTAAAGAGGTGGTGGTTGGGGTGGAGAGAGGTGGACTGATTCTGAAGGTGCTGAAAAGAGGATGTTAAACTTCTTTTTATTGCTACTCCGAGAGAGGCAGAATATGGGTGTTAGAACTGAAATTGAGGCCCAAAGAGTGAAAGATCATGTGATGAGTAAGCGGAAGTAGGCCTGGGACTTTGAGGGTAGGTATTTGACCTCAAACCTGATGTTCTGTCTTTTATGGTACTTCATCTTTCTAGGAGCGGAACCTTCAGTTTGTAGAACGTAGTTGTCCTCTGACTGATACCACACCCAGCTAAAATGTTCAGCCCATGTGCATTGATTGAATCTAAATTTAGGCAACAAACTCATACCTGACAATGACCATTGATTTGTCAGGCTCACTAGATGTCATTTCAATCACTAGTACCTTCTAATGAGGGAACACACTCCATCCTAACTATTTGGTTGAAAATAGGCCTATTGTGTAAAATTTCCCAGGTCTGAGAGACCGTAGGAAGAGGCTAACCACTCCATCATTATATCAAAAGTTTATTAAGGGAACTTACATACAAGCTCATCTTGGGTGGCAGTGAGACACCATGGATATCCTCTGTGCCATGTGACAGGTGTCAAGGGGTTGTATAGGACAGGGCAGAATGGATAGGAGTAATGGGGCGTGAACCATCCCAGATAAGGGGAAAATGCCTTACCTGCTTGCTCAGGGTGGGGCAACTGCCTCTTCCAGGAACCAGCACAAGCCAGCATGAGGCGCATAGTGGAGGGGTTGATCAGACAGTCTGAGAAGATTTTCAGGAAGCAATCTCTGTTCTGGCCAGGTTCTAGCTGGCAGGTCCGGCAGTGGTCAGGCAGTGGACACGTCTTGGAATAGTCTTTCCTCCACACTCTGTCCCTCATGACTGTCTCTTAGAATCTTCTCATGCCTCTCCTCCCCCACCTCTTCCGCAAGGTGCCTTGAGTGGTCAGCAAGGGGCTTCATTGGCAGGGAGGTAGCTTGTTTGGTAGCCAGTCGACTACATTGGAGGCACAGTCCACAGCAACAGTATAGACACATGTAAGAAAAAAGACAAAAAAAAAAAAAGAAAAAGAAGAAGAAGAAGACGACAAAAGCAGCAATCCAAGTATTAGTAACAATTTTTTCCCCAACGTACACCTTAACCAGTGTGCTAAGAGGTTGTCTAGACTTGGGGTCGGATCACTTAGGGTGTTTACTTGTGCTTTCATATGTGCTAACAAAGAGAAACTACTAGCAGATTCACCTGGCATTCAAAAAAAAAAAAAATAAACCACAACACTCAGTTTGGATGATGGCGCAGATACCTGCCACCCGCTCCCCGTAACTGGATACCACGGTATCAGCAGAAGTCTAAGGTCAGAAATAAAATATTTAGTGGAGACTTGAATTGGGAGGTCTTCTCCTTCTGTGAGTATGACACCCGTAGTCTGATCTTTGGATATTAACGTAGCTGTGACCTTGGGAACCTGGCCAGGCTGTGTAAACCCTACATGTTGGCCAGGGGAGGTGGTGCTTTCTGGCATGAGGTGGTGAATAGGGGGAGGAATGTGCCAGAACAGGACCTCTACCTTCTCCCCTCTTTCAGTGGTGTGTGTTCTGGTCCACATATAGTGTGAACCATGAGTCTTGACTGCATTAGGATGACAGGGTCTCACCAGGGACTAAGCACTTCTGCCCACCCAGGGATGCGAAGTAACTGACCCATTGTTGCTGATCATCCCATTGCAGATTCCAGTAAGTGATCATCGTTCTGGGGACAGTGGGGCTTGGTACCCCGATTAGCTTAGCTTGTTGGTCCATGGCAAGCACCAGGACTATTGCTGTGTCCTTTGTTTTCCACACCTTTACAATATCGGGTGCCTCAGACTAAGTTCCTAATCTGGCATATGAGGCAATAGGCCCCACAGGTCGGTCACTTAAAGGTATTAATGCTTGGGAAAACACTTTTGTCCACCCCGCCAAGGTAGGTTTTCCAGTTAGTAATTATCTGTTGCTTAAGGACACTATTCTTTTTCCTAGCAGCCCCACTGCTTGTGGATCATAGGGGAGGTGGACCCTCCATTTAAAATCATGTTCTTTTGCCCATATTTGTATATCATGTCCTTTGAAATGTGACTCCCCCCAGTTACTATCTTATAGGGGTACCCATATATAGTACTTAATTTTTTTAGTCCTTTTATAGTAGCAACATGGTTAGCCCACCAACATGGGAAGGCTTGAGTTAAACCAGAGTCAGTATCGACACACACCAGAGCATATTTGGTGCTCCTGCTCAAGAGAAGGGGGCCTATGTGGTCAGTTTGCCTGTCCCTTACTGCCTGGGGGGTTTGGCAAATATGTAGACTCACACTGGGGCCTTTGCTAACTCCAGAGTTGCTGCCCTTAAATGTAAGCTCCAGCACCTCTTTTTTGTCTGTGCTCCATCCTCCCTGGGCACTATCGTGTCCACATTTCTAATGTAACCAGTCTGCATTGTCCACTGCCACCAGGTCATTTGCTAAAGTGCATATTTTTGCCGAAGCATCTGCTTCCTGTTGACCTGGAGGTGTAGATATCTTATGGGCAGGGACATGGAATACAGTGAGATCTGCCTCAGGCTCTTGTAGGTGAGCCCAAATAGCTTTCCACATCTCTTGCCACCATAAAGGGTTGTTCATAATCATTCACCCCTCCGCTTCCCATTGTCCAAACACAGAGTCAGTCCTTTTAGAGTGGCCCAACTGTCAGTACATAGGGTCAGTGGCCGAGGCTCATGCCTGAGTACCTATCAGACTGCTCGCAACTCAGTCCATGGCTACTGTGATTTGCTCCTGTTTCCAGATAGTATGAGTGGACGGTTGAATGGCAGCTGCTGTCCTTGTAGCTGGATTACCCTGCCAGTATACCAAGCGCCAGTTGGAATGTCCCCTGTTTTTCCTTTGCAGGTTGCAGGGGCCAACACAGGGATAAAAACAGGAGCATTTGGAGGTCTATGTAGTCAGCAGGGCCTAATAGTTGTTTCTACAGTTGCATCTGTAGAGACAGAGGACTGTTTGACAGAGAACTGTCATTTACAGCATCGTAATACATGCCATTTAGTCATGGTAGGAGTCTGAGCCCTGTGGCCGAGGCTGGTTGGTAGGAAATGTTGTCTGTCCTCCCCTTGGTGGGAACGGAAGTTCTTACTGTAATTGGCTGCTTGCTCTTTACTAAGAGGTTCCAGTTGCAGAAGTGCTGTCTACACTGCCAATAAGTACTGTTCTATCGGAGTCTATCTGATTTCTGCCCCACTTCCATAGTTGGGACCCAAATTTCAGGGGCTCTCACTCCTTTTGTTTTTTTTTTTGCCATAATGTCCAGCCCATGCCTTCCAGTGTTACTGAACATCTAATTCAAATAGCAGCCCCGCCTATGAGAGTCTAAGAGCTTTAATCTGTTTGACCAGTATTTTTTGCCTGCTCCAAGGCAGCCTGTTTGGTTCCCCAGTCCCATACATGTTCCTTCTTAACTAGGCATATAATGGGCACAGGCATTGTGCTAAATGGGGCATAAAAGTTCACTAATACCCCAGAATTCCCACAAAAGCCTGTACCTCTTTCACATTTCTCGGTATGGGGTAGGCTTGTACTATACTGCATGTAAAATTGTTTGCTTTTTAACAATTGTGTTTTTGTAAATTCATAAATCAGTCAATGAATATAAGACAGGGACCTGATATAGATCAAATTTTAACGTCCTCCGTTACATCTCTTAAAAAGTATTTATTGTGCCAACTGTGTGCAGCGTACAAAGCTGCTAGGCTTATGTGGATATTGCAAAGATGAGGAAGTCTTGCCCCGTTTGGTCCAGAGTTTTGCAGCAGTGTCTCTTAGCAGAGGAGAAAGACGTCACCAATAATTATGGGATAAGCTGGAGCTTTGAAATAGATTAAAAAAAAATGCTATTAAGAACCATTTGGAGGGGGGAACTTCAAGAAGTCAGCTTTTGAGGAGGACCTTGAAAAATGAGTAGGATTTCTGCTGGTAGAGACAGGAGTAGGAGAGGCCATTTCCTCTTGAGAGATGAGTATGAAAGACAAGCAAGAAAGAGAGAATAGTTGGGAATGGGGTTGGAAAGGTAAACTAGTCTAAAAGTGAAAGTTTTTGAGTGCTCGGATGAGTGATTTGAACTTTATGCACTAAGTAATAATGTCATTAACATTTATCAAGCATCTAATATACTCAGTCACTTTTTATATTAGGAAGTCAACAAACTTGCTTTTAGAGTTATATGACTTTTCCTCTCAATAAAGACTTCTCTTTTTTTAGGTCAGAATTTCTTACAGGTCTAAGGTCTTTACTTTTGTCCTTCGAATTAAACACTAATGAAGAAAAACATCTTTTAAAGGTATGACTCATTTCTCTGTTTGGTGTTGATGCAGTTTGAAGTATGTAAGACTGGTAGACCACTCACTTTGGCATTACTTTTTGCTTCTCTGTAATGTATCCCTACACCTACCACAGTCTAGAATACAACACCGAATAGCACTTGCTCTGGGAGAGAAAGTTGGAAGTACTGAATTGTGTGATATTCTAGAAGGTCTGCTTTTCATTTTTGCTTCCTATGTTGAATAATTTGGGGTTCTTCTGTACACTTAGTTTCAAAAAACAATGTTGTCTGGAAAGCAAAGGGATTAAAATAAGTAGAATTTGAAGTTGGATGGTTTTGGTGTGGCCTCGTCTTAAAATGATTCCCTTTTCCTATGTTGACTGTTGAGCCTGAATTGTTTGTCCTGAATTATTGCAACTTGTATTTGGTTTCTACAGCTTGGACTTTGTGCTTTGACTTGTGATAGCTATTGCAGATTGGTGCTTTTAAAACTCTTTTTAGATGATAGCCAGAATTCAGTGTGTGCTTTCAGAGGCAGAAATGGTCATCTGCTTTTGGAAGTTTTAAGTGAGATCATTTTATTGTATAACAGTAAAGTGCCATATTTATCAACATAACTACATATGAAAAGTAAACCAAATACATTACTTCTGTTCAGGAGAGATTCCCAGGCTTTTTGTAGAAGAGTAAATGGTGGTGTGTTTGTAACTCAGGAAGCTACAATCTGTGTCTGGAATCTATGTCTGGAATATTCGATGTTGCTATACTCTCAGTCTCCTTATCAGTGAAAAAATGTCAGTGTCTCATTCTCAACAGAAGCGTGAATGTTCGCATCAGACATCTGACTTAGAACTCTGGCTCCTTCACCTCATAACTGTATGACACCGAATAAGTTAATTTGTAAGCCCCATGTCTTCATCTTTAAAATGAGAATAATAATAATAGCTTCTAAGATCGTGAGAGGGTTAAATGAACTAATCCAGGTGAAGAGCTCAGCACAGTGCCTAACACAGAAGTGCTCAGTGAACACTGTTTAAAAAAAAAACACTTGTGATCTTTTACTTGTGTTCCATTGGTGGATGCTTTGTATATTCAGAGTTTCATAACCACTTTCCAGTTTTCATGTGCATACTGTTGTGTACTGGTTTATACTATGCTAATCATGACTGAAAGGTTCTTGGACAATAACTAAAGTATTGTGAAATCTTATTTCGTTGTTATGTGAGCGCATAATGGTATTGCAATAAAACAACCAATATTTAACTAATAAAATGAATGCCGTTTGTTTTTCTCCATCTGTCTTTTCACCACAAAGAGATAAAACTACAGTCTTGTGCCGAATAATATAGTTTTTGGTCAGTGTGGAACTGTTTATACAACAGTGGTCCCGTAAGATTATAATGGAGCTGAAATTTCTTGTCGTCTAGTGACACTGTAGCTGTCATAATGTTATAGCTCAACACATTACTCATGTGTTTGTGGTGCTGCTTGAGTAAACAAACCTACTGCATTGCCATTTGTATAAAAGTATAGCATGCA
This sequence comes from Pteropus vampyrus, assembly GCF_000151845.1. Taxonomy (NCBI): domain Eukaryota; kingdom Metazoa; phylum Chordata; class Mammalia; order Chiroptera; family Pteropodidae; genus Pteropus; species Pteropus vampyrus. The sequence continues at coordinate 117,553 of NW_011889597.1, read as the reverse complement.
CAATTATGTATAGTACATAGTATATGTCAACTGTATTGCTGGTTTATATATTTGCTGTGCTATACTTTTTACTGTTATTTTAGTGTACTCTTTCTACTTATAAAAAGAAAAGTTTGCTGTAAAACATGTACCATATTATACTGGCAGCAGCCCCATACATCTCATGTTTACCATGTCTCTTGAGTGCATCATTTTCTCTTGTCTGTGATTTAATCTCCTGTTGTTTTGTGCATGCTTATAGCCGAGGAGTAATAGGCTACACCATATAGCCTAGGTGTACAGCAGGCTATACCATCTAGGTTTGTGTAAGTACAGTCTATGATGTTTGCACAATGACGACATCACCAATGTCATCTAATGATGCATCTCTTAGAACGTATCCCCTTTGTTAAGTGGTATGTGACGGTACTATTAATGTTTGACATATCTTTTTTTCCCCCAGTGCTTATTTATTTCTCTTATGTACTTATTTTTAACATAATTGAGATTATAGTGTTATATCTTTTCCCTCCATGTAATGTTGGCTTAAACTCAACATTTTATATGGCTACGCAGAAACATCCTACCAGATGGAACAGACCATTCTTACCTCCATATTGTTCTTTCTCCATCAAATGTAACCCAAAACAGGCAATACCATGCTCTGGTAATATATCATTGAGCAATTTAATTCTCCTGTTTTAACTGGTATTTAAATGTTCATGATGAGCCAAGAAATCTCTCTCTCATTATATAAGAAGCTGAGAATATGAAAGGAAAGTATTCATAGTCAAGAGTTAACTGTATTTTTTGTAATTCTGGGGCTATTTCTCTAGTAACTCACTTTGAGTACATCTTATTAAAAGAAATATTAACATTTTTACAAAGGTAACATTTGTGAAAATTTTTTTTCCTGTAAAAAGAGAATTTTACATTGTTTTTAGCTCCTGGATTTAATGCAGTGTAACTAATTTGGCATTTTAATTGAAAATTCAGTAGTTTAAAAATTAACCTATAGTATATGAAACTTCTGTTTTTAAAGATATTACTCTCTCCTTGCAGTAGTTCATCTAAGGATAGCCAGGTCTGTGGTGGTATAGAATAAAGTCTTTTAGAGCCAGTAGAAAATTTTACAAAGTTTAAAAGAACTCTGTCTAATCATATTAATGAAAAACAAACTTCCAACTTGAAATAAGCCACTTAAATTTTAAAAAGTGAAAAAAAAAATCCACTTTGGTAATACAAGAAATACAAATTAAAACAGCAAAATACATTTTTGCCTAATTAGTTATAAATTATTTTTTAATGGTAAAATTCAGTGTTGACCCTGAGTGTGAGGAGATGGGCACTTTCACTGCTGGTGGGAATTGACACACCCTTTCTGGTAAACATTTTTGTTTGGGATTCTTGTGATTATTCTTTTAGTTATTTTTCCTCAGGACATGGTCTAACTCAGACATAGAAGTATGCAAAGACATTTATCAAAGTGTTATTCATACTAGAAAAATATTGGAAACAATGTACATGCCCAATAAGATATATCCAAATGATGAAATATTATATAGCTATTAAAATGATGTGCTTTCAAAGCATAATTAATAACATGGGAAATTATCACTATTATAAAGTATTACACCAATTTTGTAATAATCAACATATTTGCACAGAAAAAATTTTAAAAGACTAGAGAGAAACAAAATAAAATGTGTTTTCAAAGTTTCCCAAAATTTCTTCATGAACTTTTATTCTATAATCAGAAAGAAGTGAGTAAACATTAATATAAAATAATGATTTTGAACAAATGGCCATAAATGGTTCACTTCAGATGGCCAGGGTTTTTACTATATGGATCACAACGCATTTCGTTAAGTGAAAAAAATTATATGGTAGCATTTAATAATTAATGTTTAACCTTTATTTTGGAGCAATTAAAAAAATATTTCATGTAGGTAAATTTCCACATTTAGATGGGCAAAATTAAGTTTTGGGAGCTTGCAACGGAAGTCAAATGGCAAATCAATTTAAGTGAATTCTAAATTTCTTTGATGAGAACTTTGGCCCAATTTCATTATTCCTATGAAAATTCTTCTATATTGCTTAGTAAACAATATGAGCAAGTTAAATGGGAAGAGGACTAAGTAAGTCGTTCCAAAAGGAGAAACCTTCTTAAAATAGAAAAAAAACACCTCCTTGTCTTCGATATTTCCCCCCATTACCATCACTCCCTTTCCTTGGCCTAGCTGGGAGGCAGTGACATTAAGTGATCCCTTCCTTTTGGACTAACTCTCTTGATTAAAGTTCAGATAGCCATCTAGTGGAAAGAAGACTCTTTAAGAATGACTTTCTTTTAGACATCCAATACCATGTTTGTTCAGTTGGCTTGTCCAAACAATTTTTCTGTGTTTTCACCAGAGTAGGATCAACTTAGCATGAAGATTAAAGCTGTTCTCCATCTGCTTTATCTGCCGTTCTTAATTAGAACCTGATGACAGAAATCAACTTTGATTCAGGGCTGATTGTTCCCGGAGAATCTCATTATTATTGTAGAATTTTTTTCTTTTTTTCTTTTTTATTAACCACATTGATTCTGAGCATCTATATGACAGAAATGTAGAAAAAAAGGAGAAGTAATTTTTTTTATTTAAACATTCACCATCTGCTATGCTAGATGCTATGGGCATATTAAAGTTGCTTAAAGTAGAGAAGGTAAAGTCTGCACAGAAATAATTTTAATACACATATAAGATGATAAGTGCCCAAAGAGAGACAGAGTGTATGGAAATTCAGAGAAGGCAATTATTATTTCTGGTCATAGAATCATATTTTTTGAGTTCTCTTTTAGAAATTGAACAAATGGACCGTTGTTTATACTTTATTTTACTTTAGGATAAGTGAAGGAAAGAGGCAAATGTTTGAATTCCAATCCTTTAGGCAAGTAATGAACATCATAGTGGCTTAATGGTTTTTAAAAAATATTCTACAAATATTTATTGAGCCTGTCCTCAAGGAGTTTGCATTCTATCAACTGTAATGAAATGTATTTTATGCATAAAATAAAGTAATATTAAAAGTTACTTATAGAAATACTCACTTAATTGGGCTAATTAGATGTTCTTAATGGAGAAATCCAAAGAATAGTATTGGTGTGAGGTGGCCTATAATTAATTAACTGGCAGGTAGAGCTAGTTAACTGGACAAACTACGCAGCCTGGAGAAGTGGTATGATACAGTAGAAAAACATAAACCCTGGCTTTGCTACTTACTAGCTCTGGGCCTTGATAAGTTTTACTTTGCCTTTCTGTTCCTCAGACTTCTCATCTTTGAAACACCTCATTGGAATCTGGTGAGGATTAAATGAAGTATTATGAGTAAAGCACCTGACACATAGTCAGCTCTCAATAAATGAGGTTCCTCCCTACCCTGTCTGGGCTTGTTTGGAGGATCAGTCATTAAAGGATGAAAAGTTAAAAATGCTCTCAGTATTCTTTTATTTTTCCTTCTTGATGTGAACTTTTTATTCTCAAATTGGGATGGTTTATATTTATTTAATAAAATTGCAGATGTTTAATACCAGAGGGTTTATACTTCATAAAATCAGAGATTTTTAAAATTTAATTTTTTAAATTAAATTTTTGGGGTGATATTGGTTAATGAAATTATATAGGTTTCAAGTGTACAATTCAATAATACGTCATCTGTATATTGCCTTGTATGTTCGCCACCCCTTCTGTCACATCTCCTTCTGTCACCATACGTTTGACCCCCTTTACCGTTTTCTACCTCTCTCCTCCCTTTCCTTCTAGTAACCACTAAACTGTTTTCTGTGTCAGTGATTTTTTGTTTGTTTGTCTTCTTCATTTGTTGCTTTCAGTTTTATATCCCACTTACGAGTGAAACCGTATTCTCAACTTTTACTCTCTGATTTATTTCACTTAGCATAATAATCTCAAGATCCATTCATGTTGGTGCAAATGGCAGTATTTTATCTTTTCTTATGGCTGAATAATATTCCATTGTATTTAGGTACCATTTCTTTTTTTATCCAATCATCTGTCACAGAACACTTCGATTGTTTCCATGTCTTGGCAAAATCACAGTTGTTTTAATATAGATATTTAATTATTTAGGTCTTAGAAGACAAATGGCAAATTAATTAGGTCTTAGAAGACAAATGGCAAATCAGTTTTTCCATTAAAACAGTTGTTTTAATATAGATATTTAATTATTTAGGTCTTAGAAGACAAATGGCAAATTAATTAGGTCTTAGAAGACAAATGGCAAATCAGTTTTTCCCTAGCTGCAACTGTATACCTATGTCCCAGGGGTGTGTACTCGATTACTTCAGACTGTATTTTAAATAGTTAATACTCGCTATTTCACTCAAAATTGAGTTTATTAAAACCTCAGTGATTTCTTCATTGAAGATTACCAGTAGATGTCTTTTAATTCCCCATGGCATCTATTTCATGGTTTTAAAGCTTGTTTTTCTAAAGTCAGCTTTTTTATTCTTATCAGTGTTTGGCCTTTATGTTCTCTATCTCAGCAAATCATTTTTGGGAGAGTTAAATTCCATCTGATGCAAATTGTGATTTCAAAAAGAAATTGCACTGTCTTACCTTCCCTGAGAATAAGAGCAAATCCTTTTCAGAAGTCACTTATTTATGAAATAAAAAAACCCCCGAAGTCTAGAATTTGAGAAGGTGTAGAGTTGCTAGAGAGTTTCTAAGCTTCAAGGTCTTTCTGTTGTCTGTGTTCTCTTGTTTCAAGCAAGAGCGACTAGTACTAAGACCTATTAAGATAAAAGGTAGCCTTTATCACAGCCAAGGTTTTTCATCTTAAAGAGGATTTTGCCAGAAGGCTTTTAGAGACAATAGTCTTTCTTTTGGAATTTCATGCTGGTTGAAATTTGGCTTTGGTTGAGGTATTATGGAACCATATTTTCTTGTGTTTCATTAAGTTCCACTGTCTTTTGAACTTGCAGATTTCATACTCAGTTGTCAAGATTGCTTCTACTCAGTATTGAAATGTGATTTGTGATTTCTCTATTTGCTTAACTAAGTTGGGAAAACCTGGAATGAATAACCTAGAATTTTTTTTCTGAAAAATTGGAAGGGGTTTAGATAATGGTTTGTTGGAGGAGGTGTGAATTTTAAAGGTTTAGATTTTTGCCACTCTTCGTGCTAATGTAGAAGAGGGTTTTTAGATAGTGTAAATTTTGTAACTCAGTATTACAAATATTCATTGAATACCAGCTATATGTAGGGTATATAAAGAATAGATAGATAAATGACACACAGTTCTTAAGGAATTTATCACAGAATTAGGAGTTTAGGAGTAAAGGAGACTAAGATAAAAAGAGCTGAGCACAAAGTTCTGGGAAGATTCAAAGTAAGAAGCATCTTGGGAAGGAGGTGGGATGAAGTTAAGAGGCCTTCTAGGAATACCTAGAGCAAAGGCAGAGTCAGGGAAGTGCCTGGGGGCATGCAGATTGCTGTGAGCCATCTGCTAGGTCCACTGTGTGTGATATCTAGGGTCTCCCTTCTTTTAAAAGTTTATTGAACATGGACAATGGACTAGTGGTTACCAGAAGGGAGGGGAGAAGAGGGAAGGCGGAAAAAAAAATAAAATGTTAAAAAATAAATAAATAAAAGTTTATTGAGCTATGATTTACATACCAAAAATTCCACTCATCATCGTAAGTGTACAAGTCAATGATTTTTAAAGTAAATTAATAGAGTCGTGCAACCACTACCCTAATCTAGTTTTAGAACATTTGTTTTCTTACAAGTTCCCACCTGCTGAATTACAGTCAATCCCTGCTTTTCCCTCCAGCCCCAGGCAACCACTCATCTGCTTTCTGTCTCTATATAAATGGAATCATATAATATGATACTGTGATGTGTATTAAGAAATGTATAGTTGATCTTCATCTGCATTTCTAGCACATAGCTCCTAAAATCCTTAGCATTTCCTAAGTGATAGGAGTGATAAAGTTGTCTTGATATTCCTAATAAACCCTTTTCAACCACACCTGAGTTTATGTTAATGAGTGACTTCTAGAAAGCACTTACAGATGGGGGCTGGTTACCAGGAGGACCAAACTGTGATTGGAGAGTAGATACTTTCAATCCCCACCCTCCTCACTCTGGAGAGAGGAGAGGGATTGGAGATTAATGCCAATGATTTAGTCAATCGTGCCTAGGTAATGAAGCCTCCATATAAACCCAAAAGGACTGGGTCAGAGAGCTTCCAGGTTGGTGAACCAGAACGTATCTGTGTCCCTGTGCGGGGCCCCAAACTCCACGGGGACAGAAGTTCCTTTGTTTAGGACCTCACCCTGTGTATCTCTTCATCTGGCCGTTGATTTGTATCCTTTAATATCCTTTGTAATAAAGCGGTAATGATGTGAGTAAACTGCTTTCCTTAGTTCTATGGGTCCAACAAATTAATGGAACCCAAGGAAGGGGTCATGGGAACCTCTGATTTATAGTCAGTTTGATCAGAAGCACAGGTGCAAGTGACATCTGAAGAGGGAGGGGCAGTCTTGTGGGACTGAGCCTTTACCCTGTGGAATATGATGCTGTCTCTGGATAATGTCAGAATTAAGTTGAATTGTAGGACATCCAGCTGGTGTCAGAATTGCTTGGTGGTGGTGGTGGGGGAAACCCAGACACTGGAGTTGGGTACAGAATGTTATGTAACATATAGTCTTTTACATCTGGCTTCCTTCACTTAGCATGATGTTTTGAGGCTCAGCCATGTTGTTGGATGTGTCAGTAGTTCTGTTCTATGGGTAAGCCACAGTGTTTATTTGCTAGATGATGGACATTTGTATTGCTTCCAGGTTTGGGGCTATTATATTTGCATAAATGTCTTTGTGTGGACATGTTTTCATTTCCCTTGGGTAGATACCTAGGAGTGAAATTGCTGGATCATACGGTAAGTATACGTTTAACTTTTTAAGAAACTACCAAACTGTTCTCCAAAGTGGTTATACCATTTTGCAAAATAGCAATGTTTAAGGGTTCCGGTTTTTACACATTTTCAACCCTTGTATTGCTAGTCTTCTGTTTTAAAGCCACTGTAGTGGGAGCATAGTGATATTTTATTGTGGTTTTAATTTGTGCTTCTCTAATGACCAGTGATCTCTTTTAATATATAAGTTCTGTCAGCCATTTGAGAGAGAACTCCTCTTATAATAGGACAGTTATTACTGTAGTTCACTAAATACATATTTTTAAAGCTTTTGAAACAATTTTTGTATGTAAGGAATCCAGACAGTATTTTACTAGAGATTTCTTTTTGTTTGCTTGTTTTTATTCTCTTAAAGATTCGTAAAATTATTTTCTAATGCAGATTTCCTGTGGCCTGACACTTTCTTTTTTCTGTATGCCTGCAAAGGTTTTTGTTCCATTTTACATGGTTGAAAAACAAATTAATACTATTTTATGACATATAAAAATTAAATGAAATTCAAATTTCAGTATCAAATTTTGATTGGAACATAGTCAGGCTTACTCTGTTAATGTATTATCTATGACTGCTTTGGTGATATAATAGTGTTGACAGATTGTATGGCCTGTAAAGCCTAAAATATTTACTGTCAGGGCCCTTTACAGAAAATGTTTGTCAACTTATGTTCTAATTTCTCTCTCACTCGTTGCATATGTTGCCTAGTTTCAGAAAAGACTTTACTAATGACCTGGCCGTTTGGTTCCGTTTCTAGTGTTGGTTCTCCTGTTGTTGAAAAACCCAAGTCCAGACCGTCACCCTGTAAGGGAAGAGACTGAAATGTTGACTCATTTGCTAATGAGCTAGTGGCTCTAGTTAGAAGCAAAGGCCCCCAGAAAACAAAGGGGCAAGGGATTGGAACTTTTATAGTTGAAGGTATCATGTTAATTATTTGTACTAAGCTTGGAAAGTGATGATGTAAACTGATACTTTTTAATTGAGAAATTAAGAAAAATTGTTCATTGTAAAAATTAAAACAATAGAGAAGTATGTAAAGTAAGAGTTAATTAAGTCTTTCCATCATCCACCCTGGTCACCATACTTTTACTGGCCATCACTGTTAAGAATTTGGTCTATTTACTTTCAGATCTTTTTTTCTGTACAGATACAAACCTACCTAGTTAGGTTTTGTGGTTTTTATAAGAATGAAATTATAGTATATGTATTCTAAAGTTTTTTTTAACTTGGCGCAGTATATGGTGGACCTTTTTTCCACATGCTTATATGTAGATTTGCCTTAAATTTAGCAGCTGCATAGTATTCACTTGTATGATTCTACCATAATTGACTATTGATGAATTTTCAAGGTTTTGCTTATATAAATATGCTTAAGTTAGTCTTACCAGCATTAGTTATTATTCATCTTTAACATTTTTGCCTATTTGATAAGGGAAAATAGCTCATTGCTATAGTTTGTACTTCTTTAGTGAAACTGAACATTTTCCTTACATTAGCCTTTTGTACTTTTATGAATTGCCTGTAGCTTGCTTATTTTTCTTTTGGGTCATTTAAATCTTCTAATTGATAAGAGGTCTTTATATATTATAGACATTAACTCATAATCTGCAACTATTTTCTCAATTTATCATTTTTCTTATATTATTATTTGTGGTAGAATTTTTCCTTACAAAAGTTTTATATTTATGTGGTCAAATCTGCCAAGCATTTATAGCTTTTGGGTTTGGGGTTATGCTTAGAAAGGGTTTCTAAATTTTAATATATTAAGCTTAATTTAGTGATTCCTAATTAGAGGTGCATCAAAATAATTTAGGGAAGTTTTTCAGTGCATATGCTATGGTTTCCAACTAAGATATTCTTACTTGTTACATCAGGTGTGGGATTCAAGTCTGTGTTTTGTTTTGAGGGATAGGAAGAAGCTCTGTTGTGAAACTGTGGTTAAAAATCACAGTATGTAAAGCACACTTATATTTTTCTAGAGAGAATGAAGGGAGTGGTACCAGTTGGTTACTTTCACCTACATTCATTTAATTCCTGTGACAGGTCTGGAGAATTAGTAAGGAGAGATTTCATGTACTTGATGAGAAGAAAAACTGATGTATATTGTGTCCCAAAAATAATCAAATTTTTGATCTTGAGCCAACTGTGTTAAACAAACCCAAAACTATATGTTATGTTTCATTGATTGTAAAGTGTACTTTTTTCTTTCACATTTTAACATCTGTGAATTGGGATGATAGCATGTCATAGGTTTTTGGGGATGTTTTTTATTTATTATACATAAAGTGATGGTGCATCTTAAAATCATAGAGTCGATGAAATATGGATAATTTTCTATTTTCATTTTTGTATCTACAGTGCATCAGTAGTTTCTTTTTGTATTGGTCTTCATGCTCCTGAGTGGTCTTTTCTCCTCTAGTGTTTCTTCCCCTCTAATTATACACCACTGTCAGGTTAATCTTCTCAAACTATTCTGATTAAGTCACTACTTTATGCAACAAGTTTTACTAGCAAACAGCTATGGAAAGTCTAGACTTTGTAGCATGGCATTTCAGACCTTTTGAATGAAATACTAGTTTAACCTTTTATTCTTCTTCACGTTCCCCAATTTTTAGTCCCTAAGCTAACAGTATCTTTCATATATACTACTTGTTTTCATACTGTATATTTGAATCCTGTATATTTTCTGTATATTTTCATACTGCTTATTGAATCCTTACCTGAAGTTGCTCCCTCCCGGCTCCCCAGATCTCTGCCTGTTTGAATCTTACCTATCTGTTACAGCTCAGCTTCTTTGTCGTCCATGTCCTTCTTGCGGTTGCCGATTATTACTTGAGGTGAAATATAACTACTGAAAAAGAGCAGGGAAATTTTTTAGGAACTCTGGAATTTTAAGAAAGACATTGAAGAAACCAGGTAATATTGTCTTCTTACCTTTTCCTATTGCTGACTTTGGTTTTGTAGAAGAGCTGAATTCCACATGAAGATGTTTGAAATGATTCTTTTTGGCTTGAGATGGAGGGGTTGAAAGAGATGTGGGGGTTAGTATGTGTGAACCTGAAACCATGTAACTTGATCAGGCTTTTACTTTGATGGAGAGAGAGAAAAGCACACAAAAAATACAATAGATTTAAGAAACAGAAGATGTATACATGTCCAAATTGGAATTCAGTCATGTTTTTGTAAAACTAAGATAATGGAGTGGTTATGTTTAACTATGTTGGTCCATAAAATCAACTGCATAAGTAAGCACAGGATGATATTGAGGGATATGTGGCTTAGAGAGTAGCACTCTGAGGCACTGGTTGACTGCTGAGTATAAGTCAGTAGTGAGTATGGCAACAAAAAGTCAAATCTCAGGCACATTATTAAAAAAAAAAACAAAACTAGAATTGGATGAGAGTTCTCTTTTACTCTATACTAGGGTAGATACAACTATAGAATACAGGTCAGTTCTGGAGTATAAATTCTGAAACATGTTCAGAGGTGTAGTTCAGATTGGTGAAGGGACTTGAAGCCACATGGAAGAAAATTGAAAAAATATTTGGTTTCGAGGTGAGAGAACTCGGAGCATGAGGGGGGCCACAATCAAATATTTGCAAAGGAAGTGGATTTCTGCCTTGTGGTTCCAGGGATTAGAATGAAGGCTAATGGATAGAGGCCATAGGAAGAACGACATGGCTCAATTTAAGAAATAATTACAGTGAAAACTGTGTAATAATCTGAATAGTAGATAGTAAACTTCCTGCTGCTAGAGGTGTACAGGCATTGGTTGACCAGTCATGTTTGAGGGGATATAAACTGAATCACTGACAGCTGTTAACTTTTCCTTTATAAATTTAAAAGGCAGTAAACGTCCAAAGTTTAAAGTGACATTCAAAATTTAATAAACTATCATGACATAACATGTAATCAAATTTATCATTTTTGCAGCTGACAGTAATGCCTTTAGACAGCATGAGCTAGTAGATGTACTTCCTTGACATTAAACTGAGCAGAATGGTGGCAGTGAACAGGGTAGTGAAGCCACTTGAGCAGGTTTACCTGAGGGATTGTATGGGCTGGAATTAACTACACAAAAGCCCTCCAGAGTTGTAGCCTTTTCTCATCATTGACACAGTTGTAAGAACCTGCAAATATACATGCACTGAGAAGGCAGGAGGAACTTCATGCCAAGGTCACAGACTGAATTAATAAATTCTTTAGTATGGTAACATTTGAAAGTCTATGTTAGCAGGGCCTGTGAAGCACTTTTCTGGAATAGTCTGCTAACCACAGCACTAAATGATTGATCTCTAAAGGACTTATTCTGATTGTAAAATTCTTTGGTATATGATCTTGTAATAAATGCTAGGCAGTAGTTTTGAGTTAGTGGAGTAATAGAAGTGTAGCCAAATAAAATTATGAGAAAACTTGGGTGGATTATAACTGGCCCCTCGGGAATTTGGCCACAGCTTTGGGGATCCTAATTACAGTGAAGTCAGCAGTTTGAAATATGTTCTCGCCATAGGGGAGAAGAGAATGTCCTTGTGGTAAATCCCTCTAGTGGCACTCTGGGCCACTCTGAGCCTGAAGTAAAATTCTTCTCCTTTCTTTTGAAAGAACCCCACTGGGTCCTTTCAACTGAGGAACCTCGACATTCTTGAGAGGAGAGAAATTTGGAAGAGAATGATTAATGAAACTAATATTTGGTGAATATAGTTTGAGTAGACCGAAGGGTTTAGAAGTTGAGAAAAAGATCTTCAAGCAGTCTGAACCCCAAATAAACGAAGTAAAGTGCATTTTATTTTATTTATTTATTATTATTATTTATGCGTATAGCACCTGGTCTTCCTAGGTGGTCTCCCATCCAAGTACTAACCAGGCCTGACGTTGCTTAGCTTTCGAGATCAGACATCAGGCTTGTTCAGGGTGGCATGGCCGTAGACCATGGACCGTGGCTCCACTGGGGTGCAAACCCAGGACCTTCTGTGTGTAAAGCAGATGTGCTAACCGCTACGCTATGGAACCACGTCCTCAAATAAATGAAAACATGTATGCTTGTGCTAATTTTCTTTCACATTTGCAAAATCTTTGAAGGGGTAGTGGATTTAAAAAGAAAAGCACAGTTGATAGAGTCTTATGATTAGTAAAAGGAGAGTGTAGTAAAGCTTAATGCAGAATTGCAGCCCTTGGCGAATTCCTACTCATCCTTCATGTTTTAGTCTTCCCCCAGCTTTCAAAGTCTGGGTTAGGTGCCCATCTGGTACTTTGCCTGATTTAACATATATCACGTGCTTTGTAATTGGTTATTTTCAAACTCCTAGACTGTAAGCCTCAGGAATACAGGGACCATGTTTGTGTCTTTGGATTCTCATTGCCGGGTGTATGGTAAGAGTTTAGTAAATGTTGGCCGACTGAATAAATTGGAGCCTCTTCTTTCATGGCACTACTTCCTTGTCCTGGGAATTCTCTGAGATGTTGCTGGTAACCTCATCATACAAGTTGCCTTGGCTATTAATGCTTAAACCTTTGCAAGCTAATAATTGGTCAAGTTGGGTATTGGGTACAGGGAGGTTCATTACGTCATTCTCTCCCTAATAAAAAGATCTAAAAAAAATTAACCTCTGAAAATAATTTTATGAAGAGCTCTTCTCATCTGACTGCAGGGTCGAAAGCATCTGATAGTTAAATTTTCACAAGCTCATGTTGGTTATTCTCTTATGGATGTTTGTATTTCAATTGGAAATAGTTTGTTTCTCAAACTGAAGTTCTCTGAAAATGTTTATTTCAATAATCTTTTAATATTAATGTAAGTATACTTGGATCTTCTGTATGATCACATTATCACTGAGCCCTGGGTCAGTACCAATATACTGCTATAATTGTGTGCTAATGAGAAAAGGACTTAATAGAATGCTGTCTTCATGCGCATTGGCTGACATACTGTACAAATGAAGATTTTATAATTATTTGAGTAGAGGCACGTGTTAGGAGTATGTGCTGTATGAGTTCGTACCATATGCATGTTGTGAATAGCAGTTCAGTTTTAAGATGCCATTTTCTATCTTACTAAGTTGATATCATTAGTTTGAATATTATTTGCATGTTTTATATTTGTAAGATTTTTTAATATCTGGTTTATAATTAATACTGGGAATATATATATATATTTTGTAAAAAAATTCACGTTTGAGAAACTCTCTCAAGTTCATATAAACCAATCTCTGTTAGTGACCTTTGAGGCCTGAGTTACAGGCAAATTAGTGAAAGAGATATTTGAACCAGGAGGCTCTGTCCTTTTCCAGTCATACAGTGTAGATGTAGAAAGATAGTAACCAAAGCTAAATGAAATCTGGCTTCAGACACTGTTTAAAGATGTTCTAGGGCCAAGAAAATCAAGTATGGCGAGTCAGAAGTATCATGGCTTGTAAAGGTCAGGAAATGAAAGGATCAAGTGAGAGACCCTGAACTATAGAGCTGTGCTGTCTGAATAGCCACATATGGCTACCGATTACTATTTAAATTTTAAAATTACACAAAAATTCAGTTCCTCAGTCATGGTAGACACATTGCAAGTGCTCAGTAGCCGCATGTGCCTAGTGGCTCCTGTGTTAGATAGCCCAGGTATAGACCATTTCTTTCCATCATCACATGCAGTTCTATTGGACAGCACTGCTGTACAGGGAGCAACAGAGTGGGAAGCAAGGTCACTGCATTGAAAGGCAGTGTGAAGGCAAGAAGGAAGATGTGAGGAAAATAGGTGAACAGGAGTTCTGTGTCTCAGACTCCCCTTGTTTTTGATGAACTTGACAGTTTTAAGGAATACTTGTCAGGTATTTTGTAGAACGATTTGTCAGGAGTTAAGGGTTTTGGAAGCCCACGAAGTAAAGTGCCATTCTCCTTACCTCGTATCAAAGGCACATACACTGTCAACACTTTTTAATCACTGTTAATGTCAGCCTTGGTAAATTAGCTGAGGTAGTCAGTCCGTTGGTTTTAAAACTTGTCTTTGTGCTTTTGCTGACAATTCACAAATTCATTTTCCAGCCCAGATTTTCTTGAACTCCAGATTCATATATTCAACATATATATGTGGCTCTACTTGGAGCCATCTCAAACATAAGATGTTCAAAACTAGACTCCTGATTTTTCTCATGTTCTACAAATCTACACTTGCTGTTGTGATCTTCATTTCAGCTAAGGCACTTCTATTTTTCCAGTTGTCAGGGTAAAAATGTTAGTGTTATTCTTTACTCCTGTTTCTCTCACCCTTATGTATAATCTGTCAGGAAATCCTACTGACTCTAGCTTCAGAATATTTCCAGAATATGGCCACTTGACACCATCTCTATCTCTACCACCTGAGTCCTCATTGCCTTACATTGGATAATCACATCAGCTTCTTTACAGGTCTCCCAGCTGTTTTATCTTTGCCTCCTTTGAATCCATTTTCCACACAGCAGTCAACTAACTCATCTATTAAAAGATACTTTACTGACCTTTATAAATACACAGAAAAGTGTACATATTATGAGTTTGCATGAATTTTTACAAACTGATCCCACCTGTATAACTAGCTCCCAGAGCAAGAAACAACATGTTAGCAGCCACTCCTCATGTTCCCTTCCAGTCACTATTCCCCCAAGAGTGACCACTGCCTTGACTTCTAAGAGCATAGGTTAGTTTTATCTGTTTTTGTGCTTTATGTAAATGGAATCGTACAATATGTAATTTGAGTCTCACTTCTTTCATGCAACATGTGCGAGAGTCATCCATGATGTTGCATGAAATTGGTTTCTTATTGCTGTATATTAATACTATTCCATTCAGTTAATATGCCACAGCTTTTTCATTCTGCCATTGATGGACATTCATATAGTTCCCAGTTTTTGGCTTTTATGAATTATGCTGCTGTGAATGCTCTAGTACATGTCTTTTGGCAAATATATGCATTTATGTTGGGAATATATCTAGGAGTAGGATTTCTAGTTTGTGGGATATGTATAGGTTTAGCCTTAGTTTATATTAGCAAACAGTTTTCTAAAGTGGTCGTACCTCAGTGAGCAATCTTTTAACTTCTATTACTCCTTGTTTGAAAACCCATCAATGGTTTATCAGCTCACTGAGAATAAATTTCTCAGCTAAAGTTCTTATAATGGCATATAAGGCCCTATATAACCTGGTCTCTCTACTCTTCTTTGAACATGTTGAACATACAAATATCTTAAGGCTTTTGCACTAGCGGTTTTCTATACCTCCTTTGTTCTTCTGCTACATCTGCATGAACTGCTCCCTCATTAAATTAAAGTGTCTCCTTAAATTTCACCTGCATGTGTAAATAGCCCTTCCTATGCATCTCTGTTCCTTTATTTTACATTTTTTCCCCTCTTATCACTTGCTACCTGGCATATGGATCTATAATTATGTTCAATGTATCTAAAATATCTATAATTATATTCAAGGTATCTAAATAAATATATATATTATGTATATATTATGTGTGTGTATATATATGTGTATATATATATATATATGAGTCTCCCTTATCCCACCAGAGATTGTCTTTTGTTAATGTGGTATCGCTATCATCAAAAACAGTAGCTGTTCAGCAGTTGAATGAATAAATGAATGCATAAAGAGAGTAGTTGTAATAGACCTAAGGTATGAAAATAGTAATTTGGGGAGAATGGAAGTAAGGCAAATGAGGTTAAAAATTAATTTCTATCAAATTAATACATAGCTTCAAAAGACACAGGGCATATAATTAAAAATAGCAGCCCTTTGTTGCCTCCCAGTTCCTACTCTTTAAAGTCAACGACTTTCAACTCTTTTAGCTGTTTCTTATGCTACTAAACTTGATATTTCTAAAATTTGCAGTTAAATTGCTACTTCTTTTATTTGTTTTAGATCTTATTTAATGGTTTCTTACTCCGGAAGATAAGGATCTTCTTTCCCTGTACTTCCTTCCTCCCTCTAGCACACACACATACTTTTATTCCTCTTTTCTCCCAGTATAATTGTCAAAAATTTAAAGACATTCTTTCAGATGTCTTCAGATGTCACTTTCTTCAGGGAAGTATTCCCTGACTTATCATGTCAAACTAATGTGTTGAATGTTTACATTATTATGGACATGTAAAGGTTGCTCACTGTGAGCCAGGTTATGTATTATGATCACATGTTTTATACAACTTTTTGTTTTCTGGAATTTTCCATAAGTCTTATTTTGTTTGCTTCTTCTTCACATTACTAGTTTATTATTCCCATACTCTTTGCTAGAATTCTGAAACACACAAGATTATGTGAGTTTTTTAGGTTGTTTTGGAGGCATTTCTCTTAGAACTGCCAATCAGAACTGTAGAGCAGTACTTACTGGCCTGTTGCCCTGAATTTTACTTTCCCAAATTAACTTAAGAATTCTCTTCATCTTTTCTCCTGTGTTAAATCTTTCACCTATGGATTCCAAATCAGAGTCATTCTTGGTTTACTTACTTATCTTGAGAGAGAAGATATTCTTCAGTAGTTTCCAGAGAAAAGATGCAGGAATGGTAAATTTTTTTTTAGATCTTGTATATTAGTTATCTGTTGCCATAATAATGCTGCATAGCAGATAACTAAGAAATCTCAGTTGCACACAATAAGTATTTATTGGCCACGTGTTTGAGACAGTTGGCTAGGAGACTCTGTGGACCTTGATTGGGAATTGGCTGGCTCTTGGTTGATCAAGGATGGTCTAGGCTGGGAGGCCTGGGGTGACCTAGCTCCGCTTCAGGTTTGTCTTCCTCCTTGGGGGACCAGCGGTCTAGCTAAGTTGTGATCTTCACATGAGGGTGGCAAAGAGCAAACAATTGCCTAAAGTGCTTTTCTTGTATTTTAAATATACCAGCTGCATATTTTAAAAAATCCCATTTTGGAACTGTCGTTAATTTATTTAGTGACCAACAAAAATTTTCTGTGCAAATGTGCAGAGAAAAAAATCTAAGTTATTTAACATTCTTTAGATAGACACCTAAAGATGTCACTCTTTTGATGGCACTCTCTCAGGGATGTTTTTTCAGGGAGGTGTTCTTTGCCTTACATTATGTTAGATTCTTGAGGTCTCTCTATTAGCACTTTGTTGTTCTTTCGTAGTATTTATCACACTGGTTTTAATTTATTTTGTATTGGTCTATCTCACCAGACCTTAACCTTCTTTGAAGACAGCACATCTATCAGAGGGTTAGCCTACAATATAGTAAGTACACATTGAATGTCAGATAAATGAATATGATTAAGTCTCAGGAATATGAGGTATTTTTTAGGGTTCATTTTATTGAATTTCTGTTTGTGGTGTGTTTATTCTTCAGGGATTTGGAGGAAAATAGAAAAATCATTACCTAGGTAGTTTGCGGGACAGAGAAGGTGGCTCCCCTTTGGGATATTTGCTGGGCCTAGCTGCATTCCTCTGTGTAATCAAGACTAAAACTTTGATTAGTAGTTAATCCTTTATGGCTTTAGGGCTTTCAGATGTAAGTGATTGTTTTCATCGGTATATTAATTATGTACATTGGAACTTGCAAGCAGCTGGAAATGAGTGTTCCTACTGGTATATAGGAATGTTTATCACTGACTTTTGAATTAAATGTCAGTACTTTAATATTATTTCAGATGAATGTTTGAAGAACACGTTTTGAAACTATTCAGAGACTGTGCTACAGTACAGTTTTGTGATTGGTATTGCTGTAAGCTTATACTACAGTATGAACTTTTGAATGTATGAAAAATTAACCTTAATCTAAGTTATAGGAAAGCCTTCTACAAATGAATTTAAGAACTAACTATAAAAAACTGTTCCTCAAACATGAGCTTACTTAGGTGTAAATAATTATCCAATCTATGATGTTTAGTTATATTTGATCATTTCAGCCTTTTCACAATTTGGAAAGAGATTCAAATTTTTGTGACTAATGTTCAACATAGATATTGACTTTAATCATTAGGGCAGGAAATTGTGATAGAGCTGGAAATTTGCTCTCAAGATTAGAACACACCTTGCTTAGGTGTGCTCTAAATATTTATATTTCTTATTAATGATAAGTTTGCTTTTTTTAATGTTCCAATTAAGTAGATAATGCTATATTATGTAATTATGGAAATTTTAGATCTTAAAGGGACAATAACGTCTTAAGTCTGTCTTTTTCATTTTATATAGTACTTGGGCTTGTAAATTTTATGAGGCTGCCACTGACTGGCAGTAGTTGCTTAGTAAGTATTTGTTGAATGAGTGATCGTTTTGAAGAACTAACTTTTGGTTTCATTGATTTTTCTCTATTTTTCTGTTCTTTATTTCATTTATTTCTGCTCTAACCTTTATTTCCTTCCTTCTGTTAGCTTTGGGATGAGTTTTTTTCTTCTTTTTTTTATTCCTTAAATTGTAAAATTAGGTTAACTTGAGTTCTTTCTTGTTTTTTAATGTGTTTATAGCTATTAATTTCCCCCTAGCACAGCTTTCACTGCATCTGTTGTGTTTTCATTTTCATTTGTCTCTAGGTATTTTCTAATTTCTCTTGTGATCTGTGTCTTTTATCCATTGTTTAAAAGTGTGTTGTTTAATTTTCACATTTTTTGGTGAATATTCCAATTTTTGTTTTGTTGTTGATTTCTAGCTTCATTCTGCTGTGGTCAGAGAAGAAATTTTGTATAGCTATCTTTTAAAATCTATTTGAGACTTAATTGGTGGCCTAACAAGGCCTATCCTGGCAAATGTCCCATGTGCACTTGAAAGAATATATATTCTGTTGTTGGGTAGAGTGTTCTGAATATGTCTGTTAGAACTAGTTGATTTATTGTCTTAAGTCCTTTATTTTCTTATTTATCTTCTTTTTGGTTGTTCTCGTCATTATTATGAGTGGAGTATTGAAATCAGCTGTTATTGTTGAACCATTTTATTCTGTCAGTTCATATATTTTGTTGGTCATTAGGTGTATAAATGTTTATAATTTTTATATCTTCTGGCTGTATTGAACCTTTTATTAATATATAATACTCTTCTTTATTCTTTTTAAATTTAAATATATTTTCGATGGCCCTGATTACTCTAGCATTATTTCTTGAACCTTTTTTGATTTAAAGTCTGTATTGTCTGATATGAGTATACCACCCCTGATCTCTTTTAGATGCTCTTTGTATGGAGTATCTTTTATCCATCCTTTCACTTTCAATGGTTTTGTGTCTTTGGATCTCAAGTGAGTCTCTTGTAGACAGCATAGAGTTGGATCTTATGTTTTTATACATTCTGCCAATCTCTCTCTTTTGATTGGAGAGCTTAATCTATTTACATTTAAGATAATTACTGATAAGGAGGGACTTAGGTGTGTTGTGGTGCTACTTGTTTTCTATATGACTTATAGCTTATTTTGGCCCTCATTTCTGGCATTTCTGTCTTCTTTTGTGTTTAGTTGATTTTTTTTTTTTTTTAGTGAAAATTTAAAATTCCTTTCTCATTTCCTTTTGTATTTATAGCTATTTTCTTTGTGATTACCATGGGAATTACATTTAACATCCTAAAGTTATAACACTATAATTTGAATTTATTACAATTTCAAAAACATATAAAAACTGCTCCTTTACAGCTCTGTCCCTACCCCTTTTGGTTGTTGATATCACAAAATTATATTTTTATACACTGCGTACCCCAAAATATAAACTATTCTTTTAAATGCATTTGTCTCTTTAATTATGTGGAAAGCATGATTTAGAGTAAGAAACCAAATTTACAGTAATACTAGCTTTTATACTAAAAATTGTTTTTCTCTTTAAATGTATTAGTCTCTTAAATCATGTAAGAAAATTATAGCTACAAACCATTGTTACAATAATACTAACTTTTATAATTGCCCATGTATTTACCTTTGTTGAGATATTTATTTCTCCATATGGCTTCAATTTACTGTCTAGTGTCCTTTCATTTCACCTTTCAGGACTCCCTCGAGCATTTTTTTGCAAGGCAGGTCACAAACTCCCTCAGCTTTTGTTTATCTGAGAATGTCTTGATTTTTCTTTTTCTCCTGAAGGGGTAGTTTTGCTACATTTAGGATTCTCATTTGATAGTTTTTTTTTTTTCTATTAGCACTTTGACTGTATCAGCTCACTCAGCTATCTAATGGTCTCCAAAGTTTCTGATGAGAAGTTTGCTGATAATCTTAGTGGAGATTCCTTTATGTGATGATTCACTTCTCTCTTGCCGCTTTCAAAATTCTGTCATTGTCTTTTGAAAGTTAATTATAATGTATGTTGGTATGAGTCTCTCTGAGTTCTTACTTGAAGACT
Source organism: Pteropus vampyrus (assembly GCF_000151845.1). NCBI lineage: Eukaryota > Metazoa > Chordata > Mammalia > Chiroptera > Pteropodidae > Pteropus > Pteropus vampyrus. The sequence goes on along the minus strand of NW_011889597.1, from coordinate 97,315 downwards.
TCAAGTTTGTTGAGTTTCTTGGATGTTTATATTCATGTATTTTATTAAATTTAGAAAGTTTTCAGCCATCTGTTTCTTCAAATATTAGCTCCTTTTGTTCTCCTTCAGGGACTTCATGATGCATGTGTTGGTTTGATTGTGCCCTACGGTTTCCTTGGGTTCTGTTTGCTTTCTTCCATCTTTTTTTTCCTCAATTTCCATTGTCCTGTCCTCAAGTTTGCTGAGTATTTTTCTGTCTGCTCAAATCTACCTTTGAATCCCTCCCTCTATTGAATTTTTCATTTCAATTATTGTTATTTTCAGCTCCAGAGTTTCTTTTGGGTTCTTTTTAAGTTTTCTCTTTATTGATGTTTCCATTTTGTTCACACATTGTTTTCCTGACCTTCTCCACATCTCTCTTTAGTTCCTTGGGCATCTTTAAACAGTTGTTTTAAAGACTTTGTCTAGTATATCTGTCATTAGATTTTTTCAGGGACAGTGGCTGTTGATTTATTTTTTTCCTTTGAATGGGCTATACTTTCTTTGTGTGCCTTGTGATTTTTTTTTTTTTTTTCAAACACTGGACATTTGAATCTAATAATGGCGTAACTTTGGAAATCAGGTTTCCCCATTCCACAGGGTTTGCTTTTATGGTTTTTGTTTGTTTGTTTGTTTTTATTTGTTCATTTTTATTTGTTTTTGTTTTATTTTTGTTTTTAATTGGCATAGGCTGTCTCTGTGCTAAGGATCAGCCTGAAGTGTAAACTTAAGGTCTTAGTTTTTTTCTGAGCCTTTCCCTGTGCATGCACAGTCACTTTCTAATTTTCTTCATATCTGCAGTTGTTTTTGAATACCCTAGTTTTTAATGCCTGGCTCTCAAAAGGGGAAAAACTGAAAAATGAAGGTGGGAGGCAGAAGGGCTCTGGTCTTTTAAGTCCCCAGGAAGTCACTTCAACTAGAAGGAGAGGGGCTTGCAACTATGGGGGGAGGTACAACAACAATGGCTGCTCGTCTCTTTATCTTCACTCTGTGACCAGAAGCATCAATCAGCAGGCAGAGCAGAGATATTTGGAGGAGAGAGTCCTTTGTGCTCACGCTAGCTCTCACAAGCTGTGTGCAGCTGTTCCAGGAAAATGTGCATAGTTGCCTGCCAAGGGGCTGGGGCTGGGGGACGGTCACAACTACTGTGCTAGGAGCTGAAATTGACTAAAATTAACCACAGTTTGCCATCCAAGTTTTCCCCTGGAAGTTGCAAGCCTTCAACGGACTTTAGAGTTGCAGAATAGTTAGATTCTGCCATGCAGTTGTTATCTAGGTGGAGAGATAGGTTTCTGGTGCCGCCTGTTTTGCCATCTTCCCAGAATCCTCTCCCCTGTTTAGTTTTATAAATATTCAGTCATCAGATATTGACTGGATGTTTACTTTTTGCCTAACCATGATAGACATAATGAAGGGTTAAAAAGATGTAGAAGATACCATCCCTGACTTTGGTTAAGAACATAGTCTTGTAGTATCTTGGGTATCTACTGTTGCCTAACAAATCACTCCAAATTTAGTGATTTAAAACAACAACCATTTTATTGGTCATGATGCTGTAGCTAAGGAATTTATCAAGGATAGTTTTCTCTGCTCCAGGTGGTGTTTATTGGGCTCACTCCTTTGGCTGTGCTCACCTGGTGGCTAGACAGGGCTGGACTATCTGAGGTGGCCTAACCTGCATGTCTGAGGCCTTCGTGCTTGCCGTCAGCCGGCATGCCCTGCTTCTCTTTCATGTGTCTTCTCTTGTCACAGGATTGCTCATCCTCAGGGCCTTTTTCTTCACATTGTTTTCTGTTTAGCAGGATAGCTCGGACTTCTTTACAAGGTGTCTAGTTCCCAGGCAGTAGAAGCTGTCTAGCCTCTGAGGGCCCAGACCCAGAACTGGCAGAGAAGTCACTTTTGCAGATTCTGTTGATTAAAACAAGTCAGAGAGCCAGCTCAGTTTTAGGTAGGGAGGAAATGGACTCTACCTCTTGATGAGAAGAACAGTCATATGCCTACAGGGACAGGACGAATTGTTGGTAGCAATCTTTGCAGATAATCTACCGTAGGAATCTAGACACTCACTTGAATCAATATAGACTTGAAACAAGTGAATTATCATGATGTTCGAATGAAGTTGAATGTGAAATGTCCAGTACACTCCACTTATGCCTTATTAGAATATACTCTCCATGAGAGCAGAGATTTTTATCTGTTTAGTTCATTGCTTTATTCCCAGATCCAAGAGCAGTACGTGGATTGTGATAGTGGCTCAGTGAGAATCTGTCGAAGGGCTGCTGAGGTGGTGACAGTAGTAGCAGAGAGAGTGGTATAGAATAGGTTAATTGGAGACAACATGAATCTGGGTCCAAGGCCTGGAAAAGAGTGATAAATATGAATTAGCGTCTCAGAGGTGGGTAGACAACATTTATTTACTATTTGACAGACATCGAATGCCTACCTATGCCAGATGCTAGAGATTCAAAGATAAGTGAGAGACCTTCCCTCGAGGAAGGCAAGTCCCAACATCTCAGTGTATAACCCATGCTAGAATACAGAAAAAAGAGGATTCCTCTTGGGATGATAGTAGAAGGCTTCAGCATGACCATGCACAGATGAGACTGAGTAAGGCAAGTGTGGCTGAAGGGAAAGGCTGAGCTGAAGATAACACTAGGAGAAGATAGGCATGGGGGGTGGTGGGGGTGGAGGGAGAGTCTTGAAAATAGTAAAATGCAGGATTTACTTATCAGATAAATGATAAGGAGCTCCTTCTAAGTCTTTAAATATGTGAGTAATGGGATGAAAACTGGATTTGCAAGAGTTTGATGCAAAATTTTTTATATCAGCGATAAGAAGGGTCTCAATGGAAGGCCATTCATTGTTAGGATTCACAAGTGAATGAATGGTGATTATTCACCTTACTGAAGTTATTTAATGCTTTAGAAGTTTACAAAGATAATTGCCATGTACATGTGACAGATGAAAAGCAAAAATGTAAAATTATTGTAAAAATATTAGCATATAGTAGTATCTTCCTTTTCTCTCTCCTTTTACCCAGGTAAGGGGTATCAGTCCTAGTTTGTGGTGAATGAACCAGAGAGGAGGGTGGATAAAGTAGTGAGATGAATATTTTATTCTAGGGAGAAAAAGGCTGACAAAGATAAGACATCATTGAGGTGGAAATGAGGGAAGAAATCTATAGCCATATCCTTGAAACATGGGATGTCCTGGGATGTGATATTTGAAGAACATTTCTAGGTACTAGTGCCCTGAATTGTATTATGTTTCCGTAAAAAGCCTCCTATAAGGAGGTGCTAGTTTTCTTCTTTTTTTTAAGTTTTTTTGTTTTGTTTTGCAAGACAAGGTGTTGACAGTGTTACTATATCATTGTTGAATCTGACCTCAAGATTGCCCCGTATGTTGTGTATATCAACTTCTTTTGGTCAACATTATCCTTCCCAGTTGTATGAAATGTTTGGGCCCAGTATTATCATTGTTATTTTTCTTGCATCAGAGGACATTGAGGCTCCACAGAGAACAAGACAGGAGCCGAAGGTCACAGTCCACTGGCTTCTCTCTGAGGCCTCACTGTAAAGGCCTGAAGTATAGCAGTAGATAAATCTGGAGACCTATCGTTAGGAACTCGCTGTGTGCACCAGATTACTTAATTGATTTAGAAAACTGAAAACATGTCGGACAAGGGACAGGACCCCCAACCTTTACTGTAGTCAGTGATATTAATACTTTTGGACTGAGACCTGTGAATGCCCACAGGTCCAAATTTCACACATACCTGTCCAGTGCTTTCATTCAGCCGCAAAGGAATCCTCTAGTTCTGCAGTTCTTGAAAAAGTTTTGTTTACATGTCCTTCTGAGATTTCTATAAAAGTATAGACCTTTTTCCCAGAAGAATGCATACAATTTGCATATAATTTTAGGGAATATTTAGGTTCTGTAGCCTACCTAGAACATCTAGTGAATTCAGCTCATTATTATTTGCTAACTTCACCGAGGTTGCTTGAATGAGTTGAAATTCTCTTCCATCATAAAATTCTCCCTATATTTTTTAGCAATTGTTAACTATACCTAAAAATAGCATTAGGAAAAGTAATCATTACATTCATAATTATAGACAAGATTCTTGAGTCCAGCATTGAAACCATTATGGTGTTTTGCTCAATGAGATGGTTCTCCAGAAAGTTAGGCTTTAATGACTTTTGTGACCAGCTTACTCTTTCTCCTCAAATTAGTTGCTCTGGGAGTCACCTGTGAATGAGTCTTTATAAAGGGGATGATTTGGATTCCTAAGAATGTAAGCAGATTAGGGGTCTTGGATATAGGATTTAGAATAAGAAATACCCTATAGTAACCTGGTTGTCCAATTACATTGGCTTTTACAATATACTGTTCATTTTGTGTAGTTCAACTTTTTTCATATTCTTTTGGCTTTTTTTTTATATATATATACTAGAGAAGTCCAGTTTTAATTCTGAATGTTGAGTTTTATTAGGTAAATAGTCATTTTAACAGCTCCCTTCACTGAATAACTTCTGTCTATGTAGATAAGCAAACTGCTATTG
>NW_011889597.1:60669-92685 GCF_000151845.1 Pteropus vampyrus | reverse complement strand
GCCATGTACATGTGACAGATGAAAAGCAAAAATGTAAAATTATTGTAAAAATATTAGCATATAGTAGTATCTTCCTTTTCTCTCTCCTTTTACCCAGGTAAGGGGTATCAGTCCTAGTTTGTGGTGAATGAACCAGAGAGGAGGGTGGATAAAGTAGTGAGATGAATATTTTATTCTAGGGAGAAAAAGGCTGACAAAGATAAGACATCATTGAGGTGGAAATGAGGGAAGAAATCTATAGCCATATCCTTGAAACATGGGATGTCCTGGGATGTGATATTTGAAGAACATTTCTAGGTACTAGTGCCCTGAATTGTATTATGTTTCCGTAAAAAGCCTCCTATAAGGAGGTGCTAGTTTTCTTCTTTTTTTTAAGTTTTTTTGTTTTGTTTTGCAAGACAAGGTGTTGACAGTGTTACTATATCATTGTTGAATCTGACCTCAAGATTGCCCCGTATGTTGTGTATATCAACTTCTTTTGGTCAACATTATCCTTCCCAGTTGTATGAAATGTTTGGGCCCAGTATTATCATTGTTATTTTTCTTGCATCAGAGGACATTGAGGCTCCACAGAGAACAAGACAGGAGCCGAAGGTCACAGTCCACTGGCTTCTCTCTGAGGCCTCACTGTAAAGGCCTGAAGTATAGCAGTAGATAAATCTGGAGACCTATCGTTAGGAACTCGCTGTGTGCACCAGATTACTTAATTGATTTAGAAAACTGAAAACATGTCGGACAAGGGACAGGACCCCCAACCTTTACTGTAGTCAGTGATATTAATACTTTTGGACTGAGACCTGTGAATGCCCACAGGTCCAAATTTCACACATACCTGTCCAGTGCTTTCATTCAGCCGCAAAGGAATCCTCTAGTTCTGCAGTTCTTGAAAAAGTTTTGTTTACATGTCCTTCTGAGATTTCTATAAAAGTATAGACCTTTTTCCCAGAAGAATGCATACAATTTGCATATAATTTTAGGGAATATTTAGGTTCTGTAGCCTACCTAGAACATCTAGTGAATTCAGCTCATTATTATTTGCTAACTTCACCGAGGTTGCTTGAATGAGTTGAAATTCTCTTCCATCATAAAATTCTCCCTATATTTTTTAGCAATTGTTAACTATACCTAAAAATAGCATTAGGAAAAGTAATCATTACATTCATAATTATAGACAAGATTCTTGAGTCCAGCATTGAAACCATTATGGTGTTTTGCTCAATGAGATGGTTCTCCAGAAAGTTAGGCTTTAATGACTTTTGTGACCAGCTTACTCTTTCTCCTCAAATCAGTTGCTCTGGGAGTCACCTGTGAATGAGTCTTTATAAAGGGGATGATTTGGATTCCTAAGAATGTAAGCAGATTAGGGGTCTTGGATATAGGATTTAGAATAAGAAATACCCTATAGTAACCTGGTTGTCCAATTACATTGGCTTTTACAATATACTGTTCATTTTGTGTAGTTCAACTTTTTTCATATTCTTTTGGCTTTTTTTTTATATATATATACTAGAGAAGTCCAGTTTTAATTCTGAATGTTGAGTTTTATTAGGTAAATAGTCATTTTAACAGCTCCCTTCACTGAATAACTTCTGTCTATGTAGATAAGCAAACTGCTATTGCTGAAGGCCTGGCAGAGTGTCAGGAAGAACAGAGGAACCTTCCATTATCTTCTCAGTCATCTTGAATAGTTCCTAAAGAAAATTACTCATTTAGAGAGTAACTCTTGTCTTTTCTAAAAACTTAGCTGTGGTCTTCTTTTTCCTTTCATTCTACTTTTTTTTTTTTTTTGAGGCTAGTTCAACTAAATTTTATTTTTATTTAGGCTTATTTTGTATGTTAGGGAAGGAAAAATATCTGCTTTATGTGGGTTCTTATTTGAAGTGAGTCATGACAAACTACGCTAAGAAAATGAAACACTTAAAGATACTTTGGGGGTTTTAAAATATCTTCTTCACTCATTTGTTAAGCTGTAGGGCTCCTGGTTCATTAACAATAATTAGTGATTGTAAGAAGAGTATCATTTAATAATAACAGTCATGACAGCTTCTTACATTTCATGAACATTAAGCTTTTAAGTAGACTGGGCGCAAGGCCAGTAAAAGAGGTGGGGACAGAACAAGCCTAATTCTGAATCTGGAACACACCTCACCGTCCCTTCATACCAGTTTTTGTAATGTTGTAGAACAATCTTTAGTGTAATTTTGATACTCTTTCTACCACTTTCCTCCTTTTTGATTTGTAGGGAGTGTGTTTGTCCCTTCCTTAACGTGCCATGCCTTGAATGGTTATTTGAGAGTGTGGAACTTTAAAGATTTGGGGGAAATTTGCCATCTCGTTTCTTTTACCCTGTAACCCAGCTAAATGGAGAACTTTCATTGTTATTGGAGAGTAAGATGAGATCTCCAAGATGGAGACCCTGTTTTTATATTTTCCATTTTGGTTCTAGGAAATTTTTAATTTTCAGAAGTGTATCTTCTTTTCTTTGTCCCCCTCATGAACTCTTTCCTAACTAAAATGAGATGGAAATAATTAATGGGAGAAAATAAGATATTGATTAAAATGGATATTTTTTATGATTTCTTTTGGATTACTTTCCTCACTTTTTAAATTGTGGTGTATGATCTCAGGATTTCACCTGTGCCATCTAATTTTCTTCATAACAGTGATCTCCCACTTTTTCATATTTGGTTTACTTAACTCTTAGAATTTTGATTACTTTATTTCTTAAATTTCCTCATGGGTAATAAAATCATACATACTGAGTTGAAATATTTGAGGGGGTAGAGGGAATGCCAGTTCAAACTACCTTATTTTCAAGGAATGTTATATTCCATTTGCATATATACATTGCATATATATATATATGTATATATACATACACACACACACATATACATACACATATGCATAGATATAGTTGAACTATAAGATATTACCTGGTATCATCCTTAAAGAATTTGTAGTTCCCTGAGTCCTGGTTTTGCATGTGAATGGATACTTCTAAGTGCTTGAGACTACTTTGAAAGAGTTCTTAGTAGTTTAATTAGTAACCCTGAGTTTTGGCTATACTACTTACTTAGTAAACCTTTTATTTATTTTCCTCATAGATAGGGTAAAGGTACATTTAGCTCAGCTATATGAACTATTTCATTATTAATAAGTAGAGTAGAGCTACTAGGAGCTGTTTTTTAGAGAACATCTACCGCTTTTCTCTCTTTACATATCGCATTTATGTGACTGTTATATCTACCACCCACACACATCGTGTCTGGATTCCAATCTTTGAGCACACCACATATTTGTGGACAATTAAAACAAATTATCTTTGGGTGTAAACTACACTAAGTTTTCTGAGGGGAGGAATCAGATACCTTGGCATTCTTCCTGCTCCCAAAATAAAGATATTTGCCAAAGTCTTCGCTCCAGTACCCACCTTAGTGGGGGCAGCCTTGTATGAGGAGCAAGCTCCAATTCCTTTTTATTTGGAATGCTAATGAGTGGGAGGGGTGTGTGTCCAGGGGAGGGCTGGGCACTTGAGCTGTGTGCGGTTTACCTACTTGTGAGTAGGCCTGTGATTTCTTGCCTGTCCCTGCCATGTCATTACTACAGTAGTTAACGCAGGTTGTTAAAAGTAAGGCCTTTGGTGTCAGCTCTGGAGTGGAACATTAGCCTTTTCATTTTGCAGGTGCGGGGTCTATCTTGAGCAAATCAGATTAATCTCACTGAACTTTAGTATTCTGATCTGGAAAGCGGGGATCATAATTAACAGCATTATCAAGTTATATATGCTCCAGGAGGGATTTTTGATAGTGGCTAATGGGTGATTCCTGCCTTAATAGTGGGTAGATCAATTTATTGCCTACTTTCAGCCTTTATGGAAAAGATCTTTTTGACTAACAGGATCCTATATATCTGTATCTTCTCTTTAGATGATAGGTTCTTCTGGGATATGGTCTTTGTCTTGTTTCTGTAACTGGCTTATAGAACTTGATATTCAGGAAATGTTCATTGAATGAATAGATGATGCATATTCCCCTTTGAGCCTACCATAGTATTTGGATTTCTGATAATTATGTTTACTATTTGCATGCATTGAGAAACTCATGTGGTATAAAGTTTGCTATGCAGACATTTCTATGGCCAGAGTGGATTATAGATCTGGTTTGGCTGGACATTTAATATTTTGTTGAATTTTGCATATAGGTTTATAAGGGATTCTGGTCTGTAGTTTTCTTACAGTGTTTTTGCCTGGCTTTGATATATCAGATTAATGCTGGTCTCATAAATGAGTTGGGAAGTGTGCTTTTCGTTTTCTGTAGTGATTATATATAATTGGTGTTATTTCTTTTTTAAACGTTTAGTAGAACTCACCAATGAAATCATCTGGGCCTGCAGTTTTTTTATTCCCCAGAAGGTTTCTATTTACAATTAAACTTTGTTAAATTTTTAGGTTATTTATTTCATCTTAGTTGAGTTTTGATAGGCGTTTTTAAGGAATTGGTCGACTTCATCCATGTTGGACTTACGTGTGTAGAATTGTTTGGAGTGTTCACCTATCTTTTTAATGCCTTAACTATCCTTTCAGGTCTGTAGTGAAATTCCCTCTTTTCAGTCCTAATATTATAATTTGTGTTATGTCTTTGTTAGTCTTGCTAGAGATTTGTCAGTTGACTTTTTCAAAGAACCAAAATTTAGTGTTTTTGATTTTCCTGTTTTCGTTTTCGATAGTTAGAATGGTACTGCCCCTACCTTTTTCATCTTTCCCAGCTTATGACATCTTCTTTTTTATTATAAAATGTGAATGATTTTTATAGCGTCAAAGCTGGTGAAATTTCATTCAAATTTTTTGATTTGTATATGCATTGAATCTAAAAGTTGAAAATCATTTACATTATTATGACTATATAAATATTGTTCACATCCTAGTCATGTGCCTTGGTTACATTTCCATTTTTTTCTAATTGTTTTTCTTTTTCTTTTGAGATGTTGCCTTTATTATTTCCCCAATTATTTTCAGACTCTCCGTTATATAATATACCGTACTGAATTTTGTACTCCCTCTACTCCCTGAAACCTCCCTGGAGCTTATTGTTGCTCCAAACTGGACTGATTATTGTCTCGGCCTTTTTTATAGCTATCATCCTACAAATTCCCATTATTGCTTTCTTAGATTAGATTGTTTTCTGAATCTCATATCCTTTCCTTTCTTGACGTACTTCCTGATTTTGATGGACCATATCTGTAGAGACCATCCTATGGAAGGCTGTGAAGAAAGTACACTTTCTGAGTTCTCTTTTGCAGCCTATTCATGGACGGCTAGTGGGTTGGGCATGGAGTTCTAGGTTGAAAAGAATTTTCCCTAAGAATTTTTATGGATTGCTTTATTGTCTACCAGCATCCAGTTTTGATGAGAAGGCCAATCTTATTCATTCTTGTTCCATTGTAAGGAACTGATTTTTAACTCGATATTTTGAAGATTGCAATGATATATCTTGACATAGATCTTTTAAAATTTGTTGTATTGGCCATTGGTAGGCCACTTTAATCTGAAAACACATATTCTTTTTAAATACTACAGTACTTTGATAGTATTTGGATATATTTTCTCCTTTCTGTTTTCTCTTCTGGAACTCAGTTAACTATGGGAACTCAGTTATGGTTATTGATTACTGTGTAACAAACTACCCCCAAAATTAGTGGTTTAAAACATCCAATTTATCACACCCACAGATTCTGTGGATTTCAAACAGGGCATAGTAGGGATAGCTTGCTTTTGTATTCTGAAGTTTAGGGCCTCAGCTGAGAACTTGAAAGGGTGGTGATGACTCAGAGAGCTGGGAGCTGGAGTCATCTGGAGACTTCTTCACTAAGGTGTCTGGTGACTGGACTGCGATGATTTAGAGGCTGGGCTCAGCTGAGACTGTTGACCGGAATGCCTGCACATGGCTGTCAGTGTAGCTGAATGCTCATAGCATTAGTGGCTGGATTCTGAGAGGCAGTCTGGACAGGGAGCCTTTGGAGATGGAGTGTCCAGAGATACTCCAAGCATCCCAAGAAGGCAAGAGGAAACTGGTAGGGCTCCTGTGATCTGGTCTCAGAGATTGCGTCCTTTCTGCTCCATTCAGTAGGGTCAGCCCGTACCCAAGTGGAAGGGAATTAGACTCTGTATCACTCCATTACAAAAAAGATAAACAGCACTGAGTTGGATTTCTAGTTTAACTATATGAAAAATAACTTCTGTCTTAGTATTGAAACATTTAAATTTTGATACTACCAGGTGAGTTCCCATACCTGAGGATTATTTTCTACTTCTAGAGCCCTCTCATGAAAACAGCAAGTATTAAAGTATAAACAAACAGAGATCAATGATCCATTTACGACAAGCACTTAATAAATTTGAGTGCTAGTTATAGGGAAGAGAGGTAGAGAAAGTAAAAGAGGTTGAACACTTGGTGAGAAAGGTGGGAGAAGTCATGGGAGGGCTGCAGTAGCAATATCTTCACAGCTCAGTGGAGGGGAGAGAGCTAACCAGCCATTCACTAGGAATCATCCGTTTCTGGCCTGGAGATCCAAGTTCCTTAATGCCTAATATTTCTACAAGAAAAAGACGAAAGTCTTTTGTCACCTGAGTTAAAAACTTCACTGAGCATTTGGAAATGTAGATTATTAGGTAAATAATTGTCTTCTTCAAAGGAAGGAAAATGAATGTATTTCTGATAGTGAATATATTTCGTTTATCCGACCACATACAGTTGATTCATTGGTATTTTCTATATTCCCAAATAGAAGGTAAAATTGAGATTTCTTTAATGTTTGAATTTGAAATACTATTTGAAAAAATATAATATGGGCACTCAAATACAGAAGGCACACGGCTCATGAACATCTTACATGATCATTACCCCAGTGTGCTTAAGGGCATTCTTCAGTTTTGTTAATTTCTTGCCACATGGTCATAGATATATTTAAAAGGAGTAAGGAAGAAAAGTTGTTCCTAAAGTTTCAACATCCTTTGCTTTTTCCCATCACAAATATTAAAAATAATGTTTTATGTTATAACGATGCTTAGATTACAAGGATAGTGAACAAAAGTTTGACTATATTATTGCTGAGTCTATACTGTATCTTAAATATTTTTCAGCAATGTTAATAGATAGCTTTTTATGAAAAAATCTTATCACAACTTATTCCTGTGGGAAACTTTTTTGGTTGCCTTAGAAACATTTTTTAGGAATACAGTCTGCTTATAACCTAGATTTTGAGTGTGTGTAAAAGTTTGTTTCAAATTCTGATGAATAAATTAAATATAATGGGAAAACACACGTGAAGTCTAGCTTTTTGTTTTTAATATTTATATATGCAGCAGCTGTCTAAAATGTAAATTTTATATGCTATAGAACAGCTATATTTAAATTAAATCTGTTAAATATTTATAAAGTATAATTTAAATGAAAAGGCAGTTCGAGAAAAAGACCCAACTAATATAGATAATAATATAGAATAAAGATACCATTGTTTCTCTGCAATGAGAAACAAATCAGTGTAATGTATTTCATCCAGATATAAAGAAAGCGACAATATTAATCAAAAAGGATACATTTACTTTTATTTTCTTGGCAGTCCTGTTAGATTTCTGACATGCTTTTACAGATCATTTCCTCCCCCTTTAAAAATGACTTTGAGTGTTTCATAATGTGTAGCAACTAAAGGGATAAAATACTAAAAGAATAAAGTGATGTTATCTCTAGACTTCATGAAGGTTTAGAACAAGTACCTCCTTGAGAATAAAAATATCATGTTTAACATGGCTTGCACTAGATATAACACATACCATATTTAAATAGCCTTATATCAGCATCCAAGTTTTTTCTTTGTAGCTTTTAGATATCTTTGATTAAGTTAGAGAGTTTATAGAATCTGTTTTGATGCCACATTAAATTGCACCTACCTAGGTGCCTCTTATAAAAATATTTTCATGAGTGCTTATAATTCTGCTTTGGAAAAGCAGGAATTGCCCCTTCTTTATACAGAAGCCACACTGGTGGCTTTCTTACTCATAATGCAAATGGAATGGGTGCTCAATATACTTATATTTGCATACTACTTTTTTGTGCATCTAGAGCAAAGAAACCCCTTAGGGCTTTATTTAGTGCATTAGCAAAGGAAATTAGAATGGCCTGGCTAAGCACATCAATATGCATAATTGACAAGCTACTCAATACTTTTAGAGATAAGTACTTTCCATTCTTTTCTTCAGCTATCAAATGTAACTCCATGTAAGTATTAACTATAATGTATTATTATCAGGCTAGTCTTTTGTTACAGCAAATAGCATCTGTATTCTGTTATACAGAAGGTAATGTGTATCCCTCAGGTATATATGCTAACTCAAAGTGAACAAATTCAAGGAAATTGAAAAGTACTACCTTGCCTCGAGGCAGGATGGTCTTTAAAACATCAATGTGATTATAATGGAATGAATAATATATAGCCCTTAAAAAAAGGGGATAATGTAGGCACCCAGATTGGAAAGGAAGAAGTAAAACTATGTTTGCAAATGACACAATTTTGTATATAGAAAGAATTCACTATAAAACTATTAGAATTAATAAATGAATTCATCAGGATAGCAAGAGTATGGGAGAGTCATTTGTATTTCTATACATTTGCACTGAACAATCCGATGATGAAATTAAGAAAATTTCATTTACAGTAGAACAAAATACTTAGGAATAAATTTAGCAAAAGAATTATAAAACTTGTACTCTGTAAACTACAAAAAATAGTTGAATGTCCAGAATAGGCAAATCTGTGGAGACAGAAAATAGTTCTTGCTTAATGGTTGGGGTAAGCGGTTGGGAGAAATGGGAGTGACTGCTCATGGGTATGGGTTTCTTTTTGGGGTGATGAAAAGTTCTGGAATTAGATAGTGGTGATTACTGTACAACCACGTGAATATACTAAAAACCACTAAAGTGTATACTTTAAATGGGTGAAATGTATGGTATATGAGTTATATCTTATAGCTGTTTCTAAAAAGGAGGGAAGCATAACATAGACCTAAGAATATTGACATGAGAAGATATCTATAGCTTAACAATATAAAAGTAATATATATTCCTAGTTCATTTTTTTTTTCTCAAATACTACAGAGCTCAACTTGAGACATTGAAATTTTGTTTGCATATTCTCAAGCTAGCTGAGTTCATATTCTCTTTAGGAACTTTTTGAAAACTAGAAAACGTTATAGTAATTCATAGAATAAAGTTTTAGTTTGTCTTGTATGTAGAGAAGTCATAAATTAAAGCTTTTTGAAGGTTTTAGAATTAAAATATTTTTATTCAGTCATAATGAGAATTTACTCAGTTTTTGAATGGTTTCCAGTGTCATTCAGAAATTTCTTTTAATCCTTTGGAAGGTTATGACTAGGAATAATTTCCTAGTCTTTTTCCACAAAAACTTGTAAAATAATGTATTAAATTACTGTCCTTAGTGGAAAATAATAAATGAGAAACTCAGAAGAGTAAACAAAGGAAAATAAGTGTTATAAATCTCATCTCCCAGAGGTAACCATTTTTAGGATTTTTTGTGTATTTCCTTGCAGGACATTTTTTAATAAATAACAAATTTATTGAGATATAATTTATTCAATATAATTGACCCATTTAACCTTCCAGTGCTTTTTTTAATGCACTTTTTTACTGAAGTATAACATATATGCAGAAAAGTAAACAAAATACAGGTATGCAGCTTGAGGGGTTTCCACATACATATAAACTATGCATGTCAAGAAATAGTTAAGTAGGAAGGAGTAATGCTCCTATGTCCCTTAAAGCAGGGGTCATCAAACCCTGTCTGCTGCACAGCAGGAGGTGAGCAGTGGGCAAGCCAGCGAAGCTTCATCTGTGAAGCTGCAGCTGCTCCCCAGCACTGGCATCACTGCCTCAGCTCCACCTCAGATCAGCAGGCATTAGATTCTCATAGAAGCACCGGTCCCTGGTGCCATAAAGGTTGGGGACTGCTGCCCTAAGCGTCATAACCACTGCTCTGACTTGAACCATTGATAGTTTTTTCTGTTTTTGTACTTTATGTAAATGAAAACATACAAGATGTATTCTCTTGGTCTGCTACTTTTACACAATATTATTATTGTGAGTTGTAGAGTGTTCCTTCTCATTGCTGAGTAATATTCCATTTTGTGATTATACCACAATTTATTCAGTTTTCTGGATTTGGCTATTAATAGTGTTATTGTGGCTATTCCTGAACATGTCTTTTGGTGGATATCTGTATGTATTTCCAATAGGTATATCCCAGTGGGTGAAATCACTAGGTCATAGAGCAGTGCTTCTCACATTGTAATGTGCACATTAGTCACCTAGGGATCTTGTTAAAATGTAGATTCTGCTTCAGTAGATCTGGGATGGGGCATAAGCGTCAGCTTTTCTAACAAGCTCAAGAAGATTTCACTTGTACTAATTGTGAACCATGGTTTGAGTAGCAAAGTCATAGGATGTACTGATTTACTAAAACTGAATTTATACTTATATTCTTATATAGTCGGTTTTAGTCAATAATGCCAAATAGTTTTCAATGTAATTCTTTTCACCTTTCTATCAGCAGTGTATGAGGTTCCTTTATGTACGTGTAAGTCTGTTTCTAGACTCTTATTCTGTTGCATTGATCAGTGTTTTTTATATGTGCTGGTACCACATTCTTCATTAGTTTTATATGAGACTTAACATTTGCTAATACAAGTCCTTTAAGATTGTTTCTGCTTTTCATGGGACTTTGCATTTTCATCTAAATTTTATAATTGGTGTCAGTTTCCACACACAAAAACCTGTTGTAATTCAGTTAAGGATTGTGTTGGAACTATCGATCATTTTGAGGAAGAATTCTTATCTTTATAATCTCTGAACATAATATATCGCCCTCCATTATTGACGTGGTCTTTAATTTCTTTCAGTCACACTTGTCGTTTTCTGGGTAGAGGATCTTTTGCTAGTTTATTCTTAAGTACGTATGCCATTTGTTAATGATATTGTAAATGGTTTTATTTTTAGATTTTTATTTAATTATTGTTGGTGGCTGATCAGAAGTCCAGTTACTTTTTGTGTACTCACCATTAATCAAGCATATTAGTAATTTTCTTTTTGTATATAGATTCTTGTGGATTTTTTTTTTGTAAATATAATCATGTCATATGCAGATAATGACAGCTTTCTTTCTTTCCAAACCTTATATTCATTTCTTTTTCTTGCCTAAATGTACTGCTTCAGATCCCAGTTTAATTTTGAATAAAAGTGATAGCGGATATCCTTGTTTTATTTCTCATTTCAGGAGGAAAGCTTTCACTATTTCATCATTAGGTAAGATGTTTGCTTTAGATTTTTGTGTAGATACCCTTCATCAGGTTAAAGATTCCTTCTAATTCTAAATTTGCTGAGTTTCTTTTTCCTCTTAAATCGCGGTTAGGTGTTAAATATTTCAAATGCTATATCTCCTTTTATTGATGTGATTATATGTGACTTTAATTCTGTTAATATGATGAATTACATTGATTGATTTGAATATTAAACCAACCTTTTAATCTTGGAATTTGGGATGTATTATTCCTTTTATATATATCATCAAATTGATTGGCAGATATTTTAAGAATTAATTTCATCTTATGTTGAGGAATATTGGTATATGATATATGATTGGTATATGATATATAACATTGGTATATGTTATATATTTTTCAGATTTTATTCTGGCCTCATAAAAGAAATTGAGCAGTATTCCATTTTTTCTCTCCAGAAGAGTTTATGTAAGATAATTATTGTTTCTAAATGTTTGGAAGAGTTCACTGGTGAAGCAAACTGGGCATAGGGTTGTCTTTGAGGGAAGGTTTTTAGTTATGGACTTGATGTATTTCATAGATATAGAACTGTACTATTTCTCCATTAGTTTTGGTGTTTTAATTAAATTTTTAAATGTATTTTTGAAAGTATTCTGAAATGTATATTTTAAAATTGTTCAAAGCATGTGCTTAAGTATCTTTTTAATATCTGCAAGACCTGTAGTTGTGGCACCTTTTCTAAAGTTGATAATTTGTGTTTTCTCTTTTTTTCTTCTTGATTTGTCTTGCCAAGTGCTTATCAATTACATTGTCTTTTCAAAGAACCAACTTTGGTTTTATTAAATCTTTTATTGGATGTTTTCTATTTTATTATTTTTCTCTCTAATTTGTTTCCTTCTAGTTTCTTTTAATTTAATTGCTGTTCTTTAATTTCTTGAGGCGGATACTTGAATTATTAATATTCAGCCTCTTTTTAAAGCACAGTATAGTTGCATTCTACAAGTTTTTATGTCTTATTTTTAATTTTAGCTTAAAATATTCTAATTTCCTTGTGGTTTCTTTTACTTATAGTTAATTTAGAACTATATTTGGGATTTTCCAGTTATCTGTGACCTAAGCAAATATTCTAAGATTTTAATCCTTTGAAATCTATTGAAAATTGTTTTATGTCATATCTAAATTTATTTAAGTATTTATAGTCATGTACCACATAATGATGTTTTGGTCAATGATAGACTGCATGTATGATGGTGACCCCATAAGATTATAATAAAGCTGAAAGATTCCTTTCTCCTAGTGACGTGGTAGACATCACGAGGTCGTAGTGCAATGCATTACTCATGGTAACGCTGGTGTTAACAAACCTACTGTACTGTCATTTGTATGAAAGTGTAGCATGTATAGTTGTGTATAGTACATAGTACTTGATAATCTACTGTGTTATGGTTTATCTATTTACTATACTATACCTTTTCCAGTTACTTTTTAGAATGTATTCTTTCTAGTTATAAAACTTTTCTGTAGAACAGTATGCCGTGTTACACTGGTAGCAGCCTCATACATCTTGTACTTACCACATCTCTTGATTGCATCATTTTCTCTTGTGCTTGATTTAATCTCTTGTTGTTTTGTACAGTAACATGTGCTGTATAGGTTTGTAGCCTAGGAGCAGTAGGATACGTCTAGGTTTGTATAAGTGCACTCTGTGATCGCACAATGATGAAATCACCTAATGATGCATCCTTAGAATGTATTCCTGTTGTTAAGGGAAGCATAACTGTATATGATTTTGATCTTTGAGACCTTAAGCTTTGATAACCCAATGAACCCTCAATGATAAGGATGTATGAATGGCGGAGGCATTCTTGCTCATGAACAATTCATGGCTTGATATGCATAACTTAAACTCTTTGTTTTTCTCATTCCTCTGTAAGGGATTTCTCTGCCAGCTATGTTCATAAAGCTGGATGTAATGTAATTAAAATTCTCTTCACTAAAATAATAATCACATTATTGCTCTGTTTCTCCAAGATTGGTCCTAAATTCTACTGAGTGGAGTTTTGTGTGTTCCTGATCTTTTCAGTTATATATTTGTAATTTCTTGTACTAAGAAAATACTGAGTGATTTTTTCAAAACTAGTTTTTATGTTTGATTCTAGAGAGAAACCTTGTTTATCTTAGCTTCAAATTATTGGAAGGCCTCACTGTCACCCAAAATCAACTATATCATTCATGAAGCTCAGGGCAGAATGAAAATGTGAGCTATCTTGCTCAAAAATTATTAAGAATTTCTGTGCAACAACAGAAGAGCATTAAACCAAGCATGGGGCCCTTCTGAGCATGGGGCCCTGTGTAACTAACTGCTTAAGGTGCATTCACGAAGCCAGCTCTGCTGTCACTGCTGTGTAGATTAGATTTCAACTGGAAATGTTAAATCAGAAATTAAAGTAAATTCTTAAAAGAATTTTTCAAATGTTCACATTTTATTTTCATAAATGTGGACTCTGAAATGCATATTCCTAAACATTTGAAAAAAAATCAGATGTTCAAATTTCTATATATCATTATAATACAGTTTATATATAAACTAAATGCCTGTCAGTTTAAACAATCGGATACACTTGACTGGAAACATTTCGAGAGTTCTTAAAAATATGACCACTTACAAAAATAATTCTTAAGAGAGACTTCATGTTGGTTTATGACTTTTGAGTAGACTTTTAAAAGTTGAGGTTTAACTAGAGAAGTATTATTGCTCAGTAATTTGAATTTAGAGACAATATTTAAAGGAAAAAATCCTTATGGAAAAATCTATGTATTAAATTCAAAAAAGTTGCATGGGCTCATTAGGAGTTTATGTGTATATGTGTGTTTTAATTAGTTGATCAGTTTTGAAATTTAGAGAAGGATGTGATTCATTTAGAAGTTTTCTGTAGAAACTGATTTTAGGCTTAAATCAGAAATATAACTTATTACTCTTTTTTTTTTTTTTTTTAAACTTAAGAGTTTGGCTTTTCTATGTAAACTGTTGAAAGCACCACTTTAGAAATTTCTCTGGTTTTTGTTTCCAGAATGTAATAGAATAGAAGAATTATTCGAGTGCATTATATGTAAATGAAGAATACATTTTGCTATGTGACACTTAATGACAACCAGACCTTTCAATAAAATTCAGTTTTGGGGGAAAAGTATGAAAGAAAATATAGAAGTTCAGGGATGATTATTGTTCTAATAAATTTTTAAAGCTAGTCTTTAAAAGTAATCCACTTTTAAATGCTTTTCTGTTGTTGCACAGATATTCTCATCCTGGTAAATCTTTTCTGCAAGATAGTTGGGCTTTAATAAGGTACGTTTCGCCCAGGAAGTTCCACTTCTAAGAATTTATCTTAAAGAAAAAACTGAAGTTTACAAGCTGTATATAAGAATGTTTATTGCAGCATTGCTTTTAAGAGTGAAAAATTGAGAACAATGTATATCCAATAGAGATTTAATCCAGTAAATTATGGTATATCTGTACAATTGAAAGTGGTATACACATTAGACATGATGTCATTAACTATTGTACAAAAGAGTAGCTTTAAATTATAGATGTTGAGAGAGGAAAGGAGGGGGAGAGAGCTAAATAGAAAAATAGTGCCAGTATGGTTATCTTAAAAGTGATAAGTCAAAGGATATTGTCTATAAATGGTAGAAAATAAAAATATAATTATATTACTTAAAGTTATGAAGGTAACCAGTAAAGAATGTACGATTACTGATAAAAAGTATATCGGGAGAAGGGAGGACTGGAGATGAGAGGTGACCAAAATCATCTGTAGTAAGTTGAAGTCCATAGACAGTGTCTAAAAGGGATAAATCAAGAAATAGTGAATATAGCTGTTCACCCTTTTGGAAGTCTACACTGTTTATGGCTATTTGTTGTGTGTCAGCACAGCACACGTGTATCAGTCTGAATTTGTAGTTGTCACATGCAAATAGAGGAGATTTAAGACTTTCTACATTTAGTAGAGACATATGAAATGTAGGGATCTCAGTGAACGTCACTAATAAAGATTACCTTATTCAAATCTTAAAAATTTTTTAAAATAATGATAGAAATATTGGAGAAATGGAAATAATTACAAAAGAAAACTGTTTAAAAATGTTGGAACATTTTGGAATAGAAGTTGGAGGATATTTAATCAGGTACATATTACTTTGATTTAAAACTTTCCAATACTGTATATAAGATAGGAAAGTGTCCACATACATTCTTCAAGTGTAAAGTATACTTTGTCAAATACTATATGATCCCACTTTTGTTTTTTTAAAGGATATACATGAAATAAAAACTTTGGAAAGATAAACAAGAAATATTAAATCATTGTCTTTTGATAGTGGGATTAAATATGAATTTCATTTCTTGTGTATTCCTTTTTTTTTTTAAACAGTGAGCCTGTATTATAATCAGAGCAAATTATTTTCATTTTGAAAAAAAATTAATAGTGACACAGCTTTAAGCAGAGACTGTTTATCTTTTTATGTTTAACGACCAGCACAATGCTTGGCATGTGCAAGATCTCTATTTAATATTTGCATATACTTAGGAAAAATGTGTCAATAAGTATCTCATCTTTGCTTAATAAAAGCATTCTGTGACCATTAGCAAAGTAAAATAAGCTATTTTAAGCAAAGAATATGTTATGAAAAATAGTGTGAGAATGAAATAAAAAGCCTATAAAGTGTGATTTTTAGGTAAAAAAAAGTTTAAAAAGAACATTCAAAAAGTAATGGTACATGTTTTGGTATTTTTTCTTTTGCATAGATAATACATTCACAGTATATATAAAATTATTAAAGTACAGAAATACATGTAATGAAATTTCTTCCCCCTTTTTACCAGTAATTTTTCCCTGGAGACAACTGGTGTTATTAATTCTTACATGTCTTTTTTAGAAATACACAAATAAAATGTTTTTACTATTTTCCCTTTTTATTACATATGATATTATGTTACATATATATTGTATGCATATTTCTATGCTTTATTTTTCTAAATATATCTTAGAGATAGTTTCATATTGGTACATAAAAGAACATCTCCACTCTTTTCTTATGGCTGCATTATATTTGTTATATAGATGTATCATAATTGATTTTAACAGTCTTTTATTAATGGATACTTAAGTCTTTTCCAAACTTTTTTTACTATCAACAGTGCAACAAGGAATTTCCTTGTTTATACATCATTTTACATTTGTATAAGTAGGGTAAATTCCTAGAAGTAGGATTGCTAAATCAAGGGATATTTGCATTTACAAGTTTGGTAGATTTTGCCAAATTGCCCTCCAATAAAGTTCAAGTAGTTAATGCTTCTACCAACAATGTATAAGAGATTTTATATGTTATAAAATCTTGGATATTATTGATAATGTTTAAGAATTTTTTATGTGCTACATGAGTGCTAAAACTCTTGACAAATGAGATTCATGTGGACAAGGATAGAGTATTTAATTTTTATCGGAAGAATAAAAGCTAAGTTTTATTATAAACCATGCTCTAAATATAATGGTTCAGTGTAGTTTGGTGGATAGAGTGCTGGGCATTGTTAAGAAGGAATCTGAAATCTTGGTCATGATTTAAAACCTTATATTGTTACAAATGAAGTGTTTAAGTTTTGGATGCAGTAATGCAAGAAAAACATGATGGAGTTGGAAAGGATAACTAAAATAGTTAAGAGGATTACGTGGCTGCAATGTAAGTATTCCTGTTTGGAAAAACAAGTGACAATGAATGGGGGTAGAATATGAAAACTAAATTTTGTAAAATCATGAAAAAGATGAATGTGGCACACAGTAACTTTTTCATTAACATGTCTCAGAATTTTAGAATTTAGGAGTAAATGGACATTCAAAAGAAGCAGGTGGCCACTGCTTGTGCCAAAACAAATTCAAGATGGATCAGCTGTAGGAGAATGCATTATTTTCATACTCTTGATGGGGGAAGACCTTTCTAAGATTATACAAAATCCAGAATTCATAAAGAAAAAGATTGACAGGTTTGGCTACAACCCATAAACTATTAAAAGGCAACCGTTGATTGAGATAAATATTTGCAAAACAAATGATAGCATGAAATATATAATTTACAAAGAACCTTTAAATAAAAAAAAATTAAAGGATAAACACACCAGTAGAAAAATGGAGAATATGAACAAAAGAAATACCAGTAGTCAATAAATTTAAATTGTTCAGTTTCCCTAGTAATCAAGACATCATATTTTATACATTTCATTAAATAACATGCAAAGCTTGACAAAATCCAATGTTGAGGAAATAGAAAAATAGACTTTGTCTTGCACTCATTGGAAAAGCAGTTTGATCCAATATGTATCAAACTAAAGTAAACCTCTTGTCTGTTTTAAATGTTCTCTAATAGACTTGTAGTAGACTTATTTATACTATTAATATATAATGTTTAAGTATACAATTGACTTAGTAAACTTCATCTTATTTCTTTCCTGAATTAGAGACATGTTCATTTATATGACTAGGACATTATTTGGGCTCAACAATACTTGTAAGCTGTAAACTTAAGATACCTTTGTACTTTTTTTGTGTAAGGTTAGATTACAATATATAGCTGTAGATTTCAGATGAGGAACATTTAATATGGTTTTCTAGTTGTTGGATATATGAAATTATTGAACTCAGTGAAAGTTTGATCATTTCTAAATACACGGAAGTTTCTTGAAGTTCTCATTTTAAATTCTAAGCTCATTTAAAAACAAAACAACAAAACATTGCTAGCGATACCATTATTAAGAAATAACCTGGTATTTAAAGTGGTATTTAAAGCATTTATTTAAAGTGCGTCAAACTGAATGAACATTGAAAATTAGGCTGAATTTTGAAAATATTTTCTACCAGTAAGAATTATAGAATGCAGGCCTCTAAAAATAAATGAGTGTAATTTTGTCAATCAAAACTCAGCTGAGCAGAGCCCTATATGATACATGTTATAGAATAACCTGTTCTAATTGGGTTTTGAGAGAAAAGGCAGATGGTACATCTACTAAAAGTTTTTTTGAGTTGAATTGCAAAAATTGGTTGAATTTATTTACCTGCATGCAAGCCAAGTAGTTTATTGAAGTTCTGAAAACATTGAAGAATGTTCTAGAAAGGGTTCGGTACTCAGTGATATTTCACTGTTACTCTAGCCAGTTTGGTGTAGTTTGTTGTTGTAGATAACTGTTTTAGAACCTTTGGAGAGGAAAGTCACCATAGCCTTTCCTTTCCTTTTTCTTTCCTATCTTTCTTCAAACATAAAAAGAGAAGAACAGTTCAAAATAAGTGGTCTCATCAGGCAGATTTTTTTATTCCTTAGTTGAGGGTAGAAGGAAATTCTATGAAAGGCCTTATTAAATTATATAGATAGCATAGCAAAATAATCAACACTATGGAGTTTGGAACCAGACCTCAATTCTAATTCTGTATACTTCTTAGCTGTATGTAATCTTTGATCTTCAATTTCTTAATTTATAAAATGAGAACAATTGTTCATAGGGCTGTATTTTGTAAGAGGAAACTGTTTTTGCGTAATCTTGATACCTTTGAAGGGAGGACAGAAACTCAGAGAATGTTAGTTAGTCTTTTTAAGTCTCAGTTTTGTGATTTATAAAATGGAATCAATAATCTCTTCCTCATGGAGTTCTTGGATAATTAAATGAGATATACAAATACAGTGCCTGGCATACACAGGCCCGCAGTAATTGTGATTATTATTACAATAATGCAGTCATGTGATATCTGTTGATGGAATTATAGCCCGTGTGGACTTAATCTGTACTCTAAGGGAAGGTAAATCTGCTAACTTGGTGAGTTAGATAAAGCATTTTGCTTTGAAAGGTCATTAGTAGAAGGCAGGCACAGGGTGCACTCGGTGAAGTGTGACAGCGGAATGCCAAAAAAAATTGGGGTTTGAAGTAACAGCCCCCTTTATCCAAGCAGAAAACAGAGTCTGACGCAAGCAGTGCTTTCTAAATGGCTCTCAGTGGAACGACCTACCAGGAAAATTTTCCATCTAGAGTCCTGGTAATTAACCCAAATGAGACCAAACTGCTGGAAAATCCAAGAGCAATGGAAAATAAAAAGGGCACCCTGTATTGAATGGGTTAAGACTGTATTATACTTTAGTTTAGAAACAAGTTTTGGTGGTTGGAAAAAGTTAAAGTAATTAATTCTGCAGTAAACTTTTAGATTAAATTTATTGAGGGAAAAATCTCATTTTATATCGAATCTCTGTAATTCTGGATCTAGGGTCTAGATTTTGATCAACTGTTACTATCCAATCCCAATAGAAATTCTAGCAGTATAGTTTAGATCTTGAGAAACACATAGAGTAAGTAAAAAAACACTCCAAGAAATCATGTTTTCTGACTATTAAACTTGGGGGGTCTAGTTTTTATTGGACCTTTTATCTTTGCTCCTGCCGTTTATCATGTTGGTTCCATTTATGTATTACAGCTTGCAACCCACAACCTAATAGCTAGAATTTTAGACTAATCAGTTAAATTGAGGGAGTATTTAGTACCCGTTGGGTGCCAGGCAGTGTGCTAAGTGCTAGGAATATAGAGGCAAGTAAGATATTGTTCTTGTCCTCAAGGCATTCGTAGCCTTGATATCAGTTGATGATGATGATGATCGTAGCTAACATTTATAGGGCACTTACAATTTGCTCTATAACTGTTTAAGTGTTTATGCATATTAACTCAATCCTCACAAGGGCTTTAATGCGGGTACTATTATTATTTCATTTTACAGTTGAAGACCCTAAGGCACAAAAATTCAGGTAACTTGCCTAAGGTGGGATGGTGGGGCTGGAATTTGAAGGTAGGCTCTCTGGTTCCACTGTGCCAGACAGACCCTGAGTTACTTATGTTTTGGTCAGAGTTTAACTTATTAAAATTATGACTTTAAAAGCCTATTTTTCTTTAAACCTTAAAACAACTTAAAATATAAATCCACTAAATTTTAGTTGTTTGTGGTTAATGTTAAAAACACATATTTGCTTGTTTATCGATGCTCAAATGCTTTAAAATTTGACATGAAAATCTCACATTAATACCATTTATAAACTTGATTAGAGTTATTTAAACATTTTAAACCATACTTACAAATTTAATATATCTGATTTCCTCAAGTGCTTCAAACTTCTAATAAATAAAATTTTAAGATAAGACATTAAATAAGTCAGATAGTCTCTTAAGAATTTTAAACATTTTTTTAAAAAGCATATACAAATGAGCATGTGGTTATAAAAATTACTATACCTGCATAAACATGACATATAAAAAAATTCCCTACTATTTCTTCTATAGCAGTTAGAAATTTATTTACCCAAAGAAAATGGACAGAATTACCATTTCAAACCTACTATAGTGTTATGGGTTGGAGCTACAGGACTGGGTCAACAACTGCCCAGGCTTGTTTCATTGGTCTAAACGCCTCTTTAGTGACGGAACTGTTCACACCTGTGCCTCTTTTTGTATGTTGCACTTACCTAATTTTTGACTGTAGTCTCTTAACTACTTTAGACATGACAAGAGTCTACAGACTCTACCCAGATTGCATCTTTACTGTCTGATTTACATTGATAGAACTTTGTCCAGTAATCATACAAATTAATTTGAGTCGATATATAACATTTTAAATAATATTGGAAATTCATGTGCACCATAATCCTATACCCAGGACCATTTCTAGCACAAGCAGTACTTTCCTGTGAATTAAGAGAAAGCTGCCCCGTTAGGTAGATGAATTACAAAAAGGCCCCAGGTCAAGACTCAAGGTTCAGCTAGCTAAGTCTGGCTGGATTTTAACTTCTATTTGCCCTCTTCACCACAGGTACCCTATAGCTCGTAAGATTTCTACCCTTTTGAATACCATTAAGAGTCATGAATTTTCACAGAATTAATGTCCAAAATGCCATTGACTCTCCAGACTGGCAAAAACAAGGTGTTCCAGTCCCATCTTGATTCTTTTCCTAGACTAGAAGCAGCTATTCTGCATGCAGCCAATAGTTTTTGTGACAGAATAGTATTAGAGTCTATTAAACATATTAGAGATTCAGTTACATGACACATTGTTCTGTTGGCTTACTGATAGTGCTTTTAGGTGACAAAACTCTGAAAGATCTATTTTTAATGGGTCATGGTGCTTCCAGTTTAACTCTAACTTTATTAAATTCTTAAAGTATTCTAACTGAAAAGATTTTCCATCTATTTCTGTTACGTTTTGAGTCCTCAGCTTGTTTTCCTTCGGTTTATATTCAAGATTTACTTACCAACTTTGATATATGCTGCCATGCCAAACTATGATCACATTAGCATTGTCCAAACTTGGTGATGTAATTGGATGTGTACCTGATTAGGTTCTAATCCCTTAGAGAGGCTTCTTGGTCATTCTGTAATCGTGTGTTCAGTAGGGAAGACATATGATCAGCCCCCAGTTGCTGTGTCACCTTTTCCTGGCCTACATTCTCCTCCTGCTTTCACTCTGGATGCATCTCCAGGTCCCTGCTTCTTCGTGCCCACTTTCCTGTGTCTGCTTCTTCCCTTTCTTTGTTTTTTTTCCCCCATCCAAAGCCCCAATTTCACTAGAACGTGGTACTTTTTTTTTTTTTAGTACTTTTAGTACTTTGTCAAATAGTTTTCCGTTTTTTTTTTTTTGTTTTTTTGTTTTTTTGTTTTTTTTAAAGCTGGTGGGGAAATAAAAGCAGGCAAATCAAACACTTTTTTCCCCTTTAGGTTTTCTTTAAACCTGGTATGAAGTTGCCTTGGCGGAATGGGTATTCATGGGGCTCAACTATATAATGTTTCATTCCTTAAACTGAGTGGTAGGTACCTGGATGTTTTAGTTCTCTGCTGTTCGTTGTATTTGAAATATTTTGTAAACAAATATTTTATTTTTCTTGTCTAATGACTCTTGATTTTGGAGGGATAGGAAAAGGTGGATCATTAGCTTTAATAGACAAATGGCATAAAGATGTATGACTGAGATTGTTTAGTCAATATTACTCTCAAAAGACCTATTAAGTGCCTCCTATGTTCTAGAGAATGTCTAGGCATGATGGAAACAGTGTCACTAAGATAATGTCCCTACCTTCATGCATTCTGGAAGTGAGGAGCAGAATGAGTACATAAATATGAAATATAATATCAGCTACTGATAAATGTCACATATAGCACAGAAAGAAGGCATTATTGACTGGGGTAGGAAGGGGCTATTTTAGGTAGGATGGTCAGGGAAGGCTCATGAGTATGTGACATTTGAGCAGAGACCTGATCGAAGTGGGGGTGTAAGTAATATGAAAATCTAGGAACAGAGAGAGTGAAAGACCCTTAGACAGGAGTATGTTTGGCATATTAGAAGAACAGCAAGAAGTGTATAGAGAAGAGTAAGCCAGGCCAGGAATGATGAGAGATGAGGTCACAAAGATTGGCAGGGATCAGGAAGGACTTGCAGATTGTGGTAAGGGGTTTGTTTTTACTCTAGGTATGTTGGGGAGTTTTCGCAAGGTTTTGATCAGGGGAGTGACAGAATTTGAGTGTTCTTTTTAAAAAATCACTTTAGCTATTTGCAAAGAATTTATTGTGGAGAGCAAGATTAAGACAGAAAGACCAGTTAGTAAGCTGTCGTTGCAATTCAGGTGAGAGATAATGGTGGCTTGGACCAAGAGAGTAGAGGTGGGGTTGACGAGAAAAGTTCAAATTTTGGATTTTTTTCAGAGGATTAGAAGTAAGAAAGAGAAAAGTTAAAGATGAGGCCTAGGTTTTGGGCTTGAGCAGCTGGATGAGTGTTGATTCATCCTTCCCTCCACTAAAGGACGAACAGATTTAGAGAAAGAAATAAAGTTTGATACACTTAATAGGTAGTCTGGTGGGGGATGTTAAGTAAGCAATTATATATATAAATCTGGAATTCAGGGTCATGATCTGGATGGAAATATAAATAGGTCATCAGCATATAGATGATTCTTAAGACTTTGAGACTAAATGAGATCTTGATTCAAATGAGTACATGTAAATAGAGAAGAGAAGAAATCTAACAACGAAGATCAAGAGCACTGACTTTTAGAGGCTAGGAGAATGAATGGAACCAGCAAAAGATATGAGATGCAAGGGTCATTAACGAATGGAGAAAAAACAGAAAGTGTTGTGGAAGCAAAGTAGAGAGATCGTTTAAGATGAGGGCTAGGAATTGATCATTGGCTTTAGCCAATGAGAGGTCTTTGGAGAGCTTTACAAGAGTAGTTTCATTGGACAAGACTAATTGGGAGCATGTTGGAGAAGGTGGAAGATGAGAAAATGGAGACAGTGGCTAGAGACAGTTCTTCCAAGGGTTTTGCTGTATGGAGAAGCAGCAAAAGAGAGTGATAGCAGGAAGGAGAGAGGGGATCTGGAGCTGTCTTTTGGTTGTAAAGATGAGAAATAGTTTGGGCTCTTAATGTGGTGATAAGATTCATCCATTAGAGGAGAGCCAGTGATGGGGTGGGGAGGCAGTCTTACCACATAGAACTCTGGGCCTGCTCTGAATTCTGTGGAGGTGGAGCTTGTAGTCATGGAAGGGCATTTTTACCAGGAGCATTTATCAAACGATACGCAAAAGAGCCAAACTTTGGAACAACTGCAATTTCTAACCTAGAGGAATTAAACGCATTGTGTATAAGCCATAATTGTTAGATATCCATAGATGGAACTGTTATTTAGCCTCTAAAAAAATCATAAGGTTCTTTATTATTATGGAAAGATTTTTCAAGATTTAAGTGCAAAAAGGGGAGTGTGTGTGTGTGTGTGTGTGTGTGTGTGTGTGAAAAAATATGTATTACACACACTTTGGCAGAGAAAAATGTCCAAAAGGAAGGATTATAGGTGACTTTTAATTTCTTCGTCAAGACTTTGTTTTTTATTCCAAATTACTTCAGTTTTTTCTTTACAATAAGCGTATGTTTTTTACGTCTTTTCGAAAAAGTCATTCGGAATATGTCAGTGAGCTCATCAATATTAACCATAAAATATTTCTATATCTTGATTTCGTTAGCCATTTTATTTCAGATTTTTGTTTACTTCTTGCTGTCCTCTTTTTCTATCGCCTGTTAGAGATAGACCAAATACTCCCCTAGTTTGAGAGTTGTGCATTCTATTTTTATGCTTTTGGTAGTTGTCCCTAACCCTTAATTGATAATATTCATACTTATATTTGTTTTTTCTATCGATTTTTTAAACCTTTAAATGTATATATCCCCACATCGCACTTCAAAAAAGATGACTATTTTAGATGCTCTCACCTTCCTCCCTACCTGTCCCCGCAAAAAGAATGCTTTGATTTTTTTTAAAAGAATTTTAGTTCTGGAATTGCTGTGGATTTACTTTTTTTTTTGCTTTGTTTTGTACCTTGTTTAGACGAGAGTAAACTTAATAAGTTATTTGTTCTTGCCATTTTTATAGTGTATTCCAGAATATGTATTTCCTCTCTCTAGAATAATTCTAGGAAGGCCTTTGTGAGATAAGATTTCTGAGGCCTTGATGTCTGAAATGTATTTATTTTACTCTTGTGTTTAAGTGATAATTTAAGTTGGTATACATTTTAAGTTTGAAGTTTTTCCTTCATGCTTTTGAAAATACCACGCCATTGGTTTCTTAGGACCAAAATTGCTTTTGAGAATTCTAGAGTCAGTCTGATTCTTGTTTTTCCTTTATAAATGATTTACTTTTTCTATAAACTTTTTTCATTTTGTTATTCTTTCATTTCATTATACTGTGACTACTTGTCAATCCTCCCCCTTTCCTATTCCTTTTTATGAGTCCTTTCAATCTGAGGTCTTACATATGGGAAACCTCAGTTATTATTTCTTCAAATCTTTTCTCCCCTTTTTCTTCCCCCCTCACTTTCCTCTGGGCCTCCTATTACATAGTTATATTGACTTCCACTTCAGTTCTCTATCTCTTATGGTTTCTTCATATTTTCCATCTTTTTATCCCTTCCTAATGTCCTCGAGGAGAGTTCTCAACCTGATTTTTCTACTCAGTGCAGCTATTGGGTTATTTCAGCTCTTACAATTCTCATACTGCTAACTTTAGTTGGTTCTAATTTTAAAACTTCTTGTTCTTGCTTCATGTTTCTAGTTACGGTGTCTTATCTCTTTGAAGATATTTACTACTTTATTCTTTTCATACCGATCCATTAACTTGAATTTGACTGATATAGATGGTTTGATTTTGGTATAAACCTTCTCTGTCTTTTTTAAATGATGAATAATTCTATAGCAAGAAACAAATGTTATAGATTTTATTTTTATTTTTTTCTATAGCAATTGTGCCCTTAAGGTAAGTTTATCTTTCTCTATGAGTTCATTTTCTGTGGCGTATTAGCCATCTCATCTGCTGATGGCTTCCTGGACTCCTAAGCAAAACATAGGTACTAGCTTGTGCCCCTGAGAGTTTTCTCTGGCAATTGTCATCTTCTTACTTTGAATGTGAAGGTGGGTAGGTAGAGGAAGGTACATTTAGTGCTTTGCAGTGGCTTGTACCTACATTTAACTGCTCCCCAGCTCCGCCCACTTGAATATACCACTCTAATACCGCTGTTAATGCCCACTGTGCGAGAGAGTGCTATGATCAGTGGGGGCAAAGAAAGCATGAGCAATATGGAGAAAGAAAAAGACACACCTAAAGAAACCTTTCCCCTACGCAGCCTCCTCCATGGCACCTGCTCTGGGCCCGCACGGGCCTCTGCTCCCAGCTGAACCCCGACTGCCTTCTGTTCCCTGAGGTTTTTCTCACAGTTTTTATGTTAGCGTGACAGTTTCATTAACCCATCTCTGGAATCTCCAAGATTGAGCTGGGAGCCCACTCTGGTTTGCCATCTTGTCAGAACCATGTATAACATTTTTTTAAATCAGTAACAGAGGGATAAAAAAATAAGGATGAAAGTATATAAACCTTCCCTGTCTTTTTAAAATGATGACTAATTCCATAGCAAGAAACAGATGTTATAGATATGATATATTTCACTTTTAGTGTTTTCATTTGAATACTTATTTTCAAGCATTGGATTTTTAAAAACCAATCAACAGATATTTAATGAGTATTTTCCATGTGTTTTAAGCTTTGGGAATACAGTAGGACAAGGCAGATGAACATTCCTGCCTTTGTGGGCTTTCTTTCTAGTGGGATGGAAAATAAATACACAAGATAAAACTATAAAATATGTACTATTTCTTAGTGAGTTGTATTTAACCTGGATTGTGGTTTAGCCAGTCAAATAAGATGAGGTGAGAGGGGCCAGGGAATTGAGGATCTAATTTAAATGTTTGACAGTGGAATGAATTAGAGCTAGACTGGGAGGGAAAAGGGGATGTAAGTAAGAGTAGAAACAATGGATTGAAAGTGAGCCAGAGGATTGTTGGAATTGGGGTACTAATAGGAGTGATCTAAAAAGACAGGAGGTGGTGGTTGGAGAAGTGTTTAGAATTGAGATAATGGGAGGGGTTGCAGTAATTGCAAATGACAAGGTCAAGGTAGTGGCCATGGAAGAAGGTAACTAAGTTAGTATGGAAAATAAGAACGTTAGAATAGAGACTTCTCATTTGTGTCCCTGATGGGGTAATAGGGAACAGATTTACCCTCCTTCCTTAAACAAGTAGAAAGCTGTACAAAGTACAGTAAGTCCTCATTTAACATCATTGATAGGTTCTGTGATTTTAAGCAATGTGACATATAATGAAACCAGTTTTACCACAGGCTAATTGATGGAAACAAGAGTTAAGTTCCTTGTGGCATCTCATCAGCATTATAACAAAACAACATTCAACCAAACAGTGTTATGCGAGGACTTGCTGTATATTGAAACAAGTTTTCAGACGATGGACAATGGGCAATGTAGGAAAATGATCCTTGAGAGAAGTTGAGCCCTATGATTTCCCCAGCTTACTACTCACTGGAGGCTGTAGTACAAGGATGGGCAACGTAAACAGCCTAGAATTCAGAGAATATTAGAGAAAAGAGAGCGCCAGAGATCTGCAGCTGAATGAGTTCTATTGAATGCACATGTATAAGATAACCACTAGAGGCTGTCGGAAAATAAGGGATGGTTTTGGCGTCCTGGGCTTCTTATGGTGACTGCCAAAGAGGGCATGATGAAATTAGTCCTGATGGTCCCAAGGCAAACAGTGATGGAGAGGTTGTGGTTATTGAAGGAGAGAAAGGGGAGTGGTCTAGCCAGAAACACAAAGAGTTCTGGGGCTCCCACTTGACCTCAAAGATGGAGGAAGCCTGCAAGGAGATTGCCTTACTTCAGATCTTGCAATTAGCTCTTGACTCCTACCAGTGGAGGCATGGAGTCCTGTGTAGAGTTGGATTTATCACTGCTAATCATCTAAGAATCATGTTAAATCTTATTCTTTTTCTGTGGACTTTTTCCTCCTGAAGAATATACCCCTATGGTTTCAAATGGTTTCATATAATAACAATTTGTTTCCAACAAATTTATGAAAAAATATTGGTTCCTTTAAATAAGAATTGCTTCTACTATGTGCGTGTGTGTGTATATAAGTAGTTATTATATATATGTTAGTGTGTGTATATATTAGTAGTAGTTTCAGCCTAAAGATAGTTCCCTAAGATGAGATAAATTTCTAGTAAAGGAGACTGTCAAGGCCAAGTTAGAACTCTTTAAGGTTGGAGAGAGTATTCTACTTATATCTATGTTCCTAGGCCCAAATACATAGAATGTACTCAGTAAAGATTTGTTGAATGAATGTATTTTTTGAAAGAAATGTGACATTCTGAGTGACTGAAGATTTCATATGTATTCTGTCATGGGTGCTGAGGCAGCCAAGATTCTGACTTCTCTATATATGAATAGACTTGTGAAACTTCAGCTTCTACTGTTAATTGGGTATGCTGATCTGGATTTGATTTGCAGATGTTGATTTTAAATTCTTATATTAGGAATGATAGGGAATAATTAATTCATAACTGCATACATGTCAGGTTAGTGGCTTACAGTGAGAGAACAGAGCTCTTTCAAGAGACTCATATCCTAAGATTTATACATTTAATTTCATTTATGTTTTGAATAAGTAATAGATTCACATTCACATTTTTCAAAATTTAAAACGCTCAGCCATGTAAAGTTATCTCCTTCTACATTTGTCTGCAGGTTACCTGGCCATTCAGTTTTCCTCTCGGGGCAACCACCATGTGACTTAAAAAGATGAGATGACCTTTATTTAGATTATGGATCAGGTTAGGAAATAATAATAGTAGAATGTGCTTAGTAAGTTAGTCATAATTGTATAGTAAGCATTGTGCTGAATATTTTACATATAATTTATTTAATCTTCATAACAATCCTTTGAGGAAGATTCTATGATACTTTGTCTTTTGTGCTCAGACCTGTTCTTCCTGCATCCCCCCTACCCCCTTGTCGGCTGATGACTTGACTTCTTTGTTTTTTGCAAACCATCTCCTTCTATCTTTTTAAGGTGAAGTGTCCCTCTGTTATGATCTGGATGCAGTGGTATGTTGCAACTGGCTCCTACCTTGTTTTAAAGACCAATTGTACCCATCTCTTCCCAACTCCATGTTCAATGACATCGTGTTACTTAGAGTCAGTCATAGTAGGGATATTTACACCATGGAAATAGGCAAATGCTACAAACCAGGGCTGTTTTTTTCCAGAAAGCCGATTGTTAAGCATTTACCAGCGCCCCACTGTCTAGATTCTCTCCCCTCTTACTTTCAGTTGGTTCATTAAACAACAAAGTTAAATGAAGTATGGAATTTAAAAAAAAATTACATATACATACATTAAATATATTATTTTGAAAAAACATTTGCAGTCATTTGACATAACTGTTTAAAAGTTTTGATTATGAGAATGTTTAAAAGTGCAGAAGAATTAAAAGACTAGTACAATGAATGTTCATTTACCTTTCTCCTAGATTTGATAATTCTTAATGTTTTTTTCCTGAGCCATTTCAAAGTAAGTTGCAGACATCATGGCACTTCACCATGAAATGCTCGGCATACTTCTACGTAATACTAATTCCATTATCATGAAGAAATGTATAATTCCCCCAGATCATTTACTACCCCAGTCCATATTCAGGTTTTCCTAATTGTCAGTTTCCCAAAATGTCATTTATAGTTGTTTTTTTTTTCTGACAAGGATTAAGTCAAGGTTTGTGCATTGCATTTGACTATGTCTCTCTTAAGATAGAATAACCCTCCCTTAGTTTTTTCATGGCAATGAATGTTTTCTGTTTTTTTTTCTCTAAGTTTCAAATATATACAAAAGTAGAGAAAATAGGCAATGAACCACGGTATATCCATCACTGATTCAATTATCAACATTTTGCCATTTTCTAGAGTATTTTAAAACAAATTTATTTATTTATTTTTTTAGGCGAGGCAACCCTTGGTTGACCTCACAGATTGCAAGGACCTTGTTAATTTACAATCCCTTATTTTTTATTTTTTACACCTACAGCACCTAAAACAAATTTAAGACATTGTGTTATTCCACCACTTTGTAACTCTTTTTTAAAAAGACATTTTCTTATGGAACCAAATTGGTGTTACAGTAACACTAAACAAAATTTATAATGACATTGACTTTTTAAAGAAACCAGGCTATTTCTTTGGTAGTATCCTACTTTTGGGTTTCTATGATTATTTTCTCATGATATCATTTAAATAACTTTTCTTTTGTATTTCCTATATGCTGGAAGTTATATCCAAACTCTTGATTAAACACTTTTGGAAGAATCCTTCATGGAGAATGACATTACTTTAGAGTGCA
Source organism: Pteropus vampyrus (assembly GCF_000151845.1). NCBI lineage: Eukaryota > Metazoa > Chordata > Mammalia > Chiroptera > Pteropodidae > Pteropus > Pteropus vampyrus. The sequence goes on along the minus strand of NW_011889597.1, from coordinate 62,493 downwards.
TTACATCAGGTGGCACATAAAGTCTGGTTGTCCGCTATTAATGATGTTAATTTGATCACAGCTGAGGTGGTGACTGCCAGTTGTCTTTATTGTAAAGATGTTTTCTCCTTTACACATGCAATCCGTGGAGCTGTTCTTTGGCATTGCATGAATATCCTTTTCTCCATCAACCTTTTGCCTAATGGTTTTGGCAGTCATTACTGTTCTTTCCCTGAATCAATTTATTTCAATAGGCATTGGAAAATAGTATTGGAAAATAGTATTAGAAAATAGTATTGGGATTCTTCTTATGCAGGACCAAGTCATTTTCTTTGAGTGTAGGTTCATTGGTTGGTGTTTTCTGTAATAGCATGTGAACCATACCCATGATACATACGGCTTCTCTAAATTTTCTAAAGCTTCTCTAAATTTGAGTTTTCTTTTTAAGTGGAATAAACAACACGAAGCATTTCAAAGCAATACTAGTGCATACTTCTTCTAAATTTTTCCTCACTTTTCATAATTCGCTTGCCTACTGCTAATTCTGTGTCAGTTTTTTTTTTTTTTAAGGCAACTTGCTTTTACTGATTGTTTTCAGAGGATTCATCAGTTTTCATAGAAACAACTCTTTTTATTCTCATCAGTTTTCGTAGTTTTTAAGTTATGTAATGGCAGCATCAAGTAGAGATGTCATAAATAGGTTTAGGAACAAAAATAACCAATTCTTAGTAAACATTCTACTTGATCCATGGGAGTATGCAAAGTACTAGATAGTAGCCTACTAACCTAAAGCATTTAGTGTGCTGAGGGCCTCACTCATTGTGTTCTATGGGGCAAATGAAGTGTGTCAGTGAATCAGCACATTGTTACATGGAGGTCACTTAGGAGAGAGTGTACCAAACAAGATTCCTAGTTCCTTGACCATAGAGACTAGTCTTATTTGTGTTTTTGTTGTAATCCCTAGTGTTTAAGTACAGTGCTTATTAGCATATAGTGAGTGCTCAGTAAAAATATTTGTTGAATGAATTCATGACCAGCACCAGAGGTGACCATACTGACCTCAAGTGAGTTCTGATCTTAAACATAGTAATCTTCACAATATCTTTGCAAATGTCAGGGTTGGTATGATCATTGCATATAATTTATTCTTTCATTGGTTTTTCCTCTTCTCATTCCCCAGTCTTTGAGTCTTTCTCTGCTCTGTGCCAACTTCCTTCAGTTTATTGCATATTGCAAACTACCTGTGTTTATTATCATTCCAGTTTCCTGACAAAGATGCAAAAAATGTTTAATAGTTTTGCTGCAGTGGCGCTTTGCACAGAGATGAGATTCCTAGGAAAATACAAAGTAGTTCCTTAGTTCTCTATTCTAGAGCTTTATCAATCCCAGGAACTGAAGTCTTCTGTTTCTTCACAGAGGAAATATGACAAAGGCAGTGGCTGTACAAGCTTCCTTCATGGGCCGCCCTCGCCACTGCCACATCCAGTAAGCGGGAGCAACTACTTCCGGAGGTGAGAGGGGAGGGAGGACAATCTCCATAACCCATTTGATCCACCTAGCTTCAAAATTTTGGTTTTGAGAAAGAGTAATTTACAGAGGTGCTATACTGAAGAACTTGAAAACAAAATAAGCCTACATGGAATAGAATGCTTAGGTGATAAAGTTATGCTCCTTGATAGAAGCCTATACTTTAAAAGAAGCTACTTATAGCTGAATAATCCCAATGATCCCAAGATATTAAAAGGTATCATACATATACATATGAGATGATTTTTAACTTCCAGAACCAGGAGAAAGTTCATCAGTAATAAAATCGTTATCCTTTATTGGTTACTTACTGTGTGC
>NW_011889597.1:46997-60619 GCF_000151845.1 Pteropus vampyrus | reverse complement strand
GAGTTTTCTTTTTAAGTGGAATAAACAACACGAAGCATTTCAAAGCAATACTAGTGCATACTTCTTCTAAATTTTTCCTCACTTTTCATAATTCGCTTGCCTACTGCTAATTCTGTGTCAGTTTTTTTTTTTTTTAAGGCAACTTGCTTTTACTGATTGTTTTCAGAGGATTCATCAGTTTTCATAGAAACAACTCTTTTTATTCTCATCAGTTTTTGTAGTATTTAAGTTATGTAATGGCAGCATCAAGTAGAGATGTCATAAATAGGTTTAGGAACAAAAATAACCAATTCTTAGTAAACATTCTACTTGATCCATGGGAGTATGCAAAGTACTAGATAGTAGCCTACTAACCTAAAGCATTTAGTGTGCTGAGGGCCTCACTCATTGTGTTCTATGGGGCAAATGAAGTGTGTCAGTGAATCAGCACATTGTTACATGGAGGTCACTTAGGAGAGAGTGTACCAAACAAGATTCCTAGTTCCTTGACCATAGAGACTAGTCTTATTTGTGTTTTTGTTGTAATCCCTAGTGTTTAAGTACAGTGCTTATTAGCATATAGTGAGTGCTCAGTAAAAATATTTGTTGAATGAATTCATGACCAGCACCAGAGGTGACCATACTGACCTCAAGTGAGTTCTGATCTTAAACATAGTAATCTTCACAATATCTTTGCAAATGTCAGGGTTGGTATGATCATTGCATATAATTTATTCTTTCATTGGTTTTTCCTCTTCTCATTCCCCAGTCTTTGAGTCTTTCTCTGCTCTGTGCCAACTTCCTTCAGTTTATTGCATATTGCAAACTACCTGTGTTTATTATCATTCCAGTTTCCTGACAAAGATGCAAAAAATGTTTAATAGTTTTGCTGCAGTGGCGCTTTGCACAGAGATGAGATTCCTAGGAAAATACAAAGTAGTTCCTTAGTTCTCTATTCTAGAGCTTTATCAATCCCAGGAACTGAAGTCTTCTGTTTCTTCACAGAGGAAATATGACAAAGGCAGTGGCTGTACAAGCTTCCTTCATGGGCCGCCCTCGCCACTGCCACATCCAGTAAGCGGGAGCAACTACTTCCGGAGGTGAGAGGGGAGGGAGGACAATCTCCATAACCCATTTGATCCACCTAGCTTCAAAATTTTGGTTTTGAGAAAGAGTAATTTACAGAGGTGCTATACTGAAGAACTTGAAAACAAAATAAGCCTACATGGAATAGAATGCTTAGGTGATAAAGTTATGCTCCTTGATAGAAGCCTATACTTTAAAAGAAGCTACTTATAGCTGAATAATCCCAATGATCCCAAGATATTAAAAGGTATCGTACATATACATATGAGATGATTTTTAACTTCCAGAACCAGGAGAAAGTTCATCAGTAATAAAATCGTTATCCTTTATTGGTTACTTACTGTGTGCCAGGCACTGTGTTAAATTCTGTATTTTTTCATTCAATTTTCATAGTGAATTTAGGATTTATTTCTGTTTCACAGATGATTAAAGTAAGAAGCCAGGAGAGGGTAAATGACTTGTCCTTGGTCACACAGCTACTATGTAGCAAAACCAAAAGATCCAAACCCAGACCTAATTTTAGTGTAAGACCTTAAGCATTGACAGTAGTATTCTCAAGGGCTCCATCACATATATTTGAACTCTAAAAACTGACTTTTGTTGAAAGATTAGTGACCAGGGATGACCTAGATCTTCTGAGTGTTAAATCAGGAACCAGGACGATGTTTTCTTATCAGGCAGTTGTGGTACCTTCTCCCAGAAACTTAAGACATGCTATCGTTTTGAGGGATCTGCCCCCCAGTAAAAAGGATGGTCTATTTCTGAAGATCTTTACATAATAAGCAAATGGATGTTGAGTTCTTTTGAACATTCATTCATTTAGTAACCTAAATTTGTATGTTTTTTACTTAACAAGCCATCATATTTGAATATTGAGCCTCAGTTTTCAGACTGAATTCATGTTGTATACTTAAGACAATGAAAATTCTTTGAAGATATTCTCAAGCTCAACAGGAAGGAGCACAGGGTTTGATTTCTACTTATTTTACAAACTGGCTTCATCTGGGGACAGACTCTATTGTAACTTTCTAGAATTTGGTGCCAATAGGAGTTCAAATAATAAAATCAGTACAATTAAATTAGGAAATGAGTCTTTTATGTACAAGGCCTTAGCTTAAGTAACAATTGGTCACTCTTCTGGGGAACAGTTGCTAAAATTACAGTCAACCGGCAGTCACTGATTGGCCTTGTTTATTGCATCGTGTCCGAGGAAGAAAAACCATCTCTTATGACAAGAGCTTGCAAAGATAATATCATTTTTTCCCAATCTTCATCCCCTTCCATATTTTCTTATTATTAATTTGAGGTATCAGCATTTATTGAAAGTATTATATACCGGGCACTGTGCCAACTTCTGAGGCTTTAGCTAGGAAAGAGAGCTCTTGTCTTCAAGAATCTCACAGTGTAGTAGAGGAGAGAAAACATTATAATACAGGATAACAAATGCTTCGATGGAGCTAGTGAAGGCTTTGTGGAAACACAGAGACAGGACAACCAAACCCAGCCGGCATGGGTGAGGTTAGGACGCCTTCCAGGGTGAGAGGATATCTGAATCGCATCGCTGAGGAAGAATAAGAGTAAAGGAGCCAAGGGCAGGAAGGTGTTCTTGGTAAAGGGAGCCATGAAATAGCACATCTAGGTTGGGGAATGGCAAAAAGTGTGCTATGGCACAGAATGAGCAAAGATGTGAAAGATGAAGCTAGAGGAGTCAGGGCTCGTGTCACGTCGGGCATCGTAGGCCATACTGAAGCATCTGAACTATCCTAAATGTAATGGGAGGCCATTAAGAATTTTAAGCAGGGAAATAACATGTTCAGATTTGCTTTTCAGAAAGATTACTATGACATCAGTTAGATGGCTCTGAAGAGATTACGTTCAAGTTAGAAAAATAGGAGGTGTTTTAGTTCAGAAGAGAAATGAGGACTTGTAACTAAGGTGAGCTGGTCATGGGGATGGCGAATATGGGAGAGATTCAATAGATATTAAGGAAGTAGTCTTAAATTTAGAACTTAACACAGTGTTTGGTAACTAATTTGTCATAGCAGGGTGCACCTAGAAAAGGAGGAATCTAAGATGACTCCCATAAGTTCACATTTGATGTATAGTGGTGCCATTAGTCAGCGAGAGGAATGGAAGTGGAGGATGAGGTTTGGTAAAGAAGATGGTAGATTTAGTTTGGGATATGTGGCACTTGAGATGCTTGTAGGACAAGTGAAGAGGACCAAGTGGGCAACTGGGATATTTTTGTATCTGAAGTTTAGGAAAGATTGGACTGGAGATGGTACTAGTCTACAGATTTGAGAGGTTTCAGTCTATGAGTTAATGTCTACTTTTATTACAGTTACCTAATTAGTACATAGTGAAAAGATTTACCATAAAGCTAATTAAGTTTAAGCTTAAATGCTTCGTATGCCTTCGGCTTTGGGAAGGGCCTTGGCAAATGTGTATACATGGTTATGTTTTTGTAAAATTTGTGAAATCCAGATATTTTAACTACAGTTGGTCCAGATTGCTCTCTTGCTACCTTGGCTTACCCTCTCTCACTCTTCTTGTGTCTGGTGATATTGGAGTGGCCCCAGGCATTTTGGGGACTCCATTTGTGGGAAAGTTGAGCTGGGGAAATATTTAGTTTGGGTTTTCAGACACTTTAATGTATAGTTATTGCTAGCCGCCCCAGTGTGGAAATGACATTGAGAAATACTCCTGCCCAGTGTACTAACTCACTTGGCATTGTGACATACAAAGGTACAGAACCAGCATTGTGTTGAGATACAGGCGTGTCCTGACATATATGGCACTGGAGTCATGGAAATAGAAGAGAATGAATTTTTGAAGCCAGACTGGTTGGTAGAAAAACTTTGCAATCATCTGATTCTATCTTAGCCTGAATGGCAGCCTGATACAAAGGCTTGGTGCAGGGAAGTTTATTTGGAATGGGACTCCAGGGAGCAGGCGTTCAGGACGAGGGAAGTGAAATGGGAAGGAAGGAAGGAAAATTCTGGGTTGTGAAAGTGCCTTAGATACAACTACAGGCAGCAGGTGTTCTACCTGCCTCGGGCCTTTTGAGGAACCTTATGAAATGCTCTCAGAACTATCTGCTTGTGGAAAAGTGGGAAGCATCCCTCCACGGGCACGAAGTCCTCTTTGTTTCTGGATTGCATATGCATAACTACAGAGTAGGTTTCAGGAGAAGTCTCAAGATAGAAGTGAAAAGCACATTGAACTGTTCCGTGAGCTGGAAGCCTGCTTGCAGCGATTGCACAGACAGGAACCCAGTCCACGCCTGTGTGGAACTGGTCTCTGGCAGTGGAAGGAGCAAGCACTGGGGCCTAGAGGATTTTGAGGTTGTACTTAGAGGCATCTAATGTTGGCAGAAATTTTATTCTCCTTCATTCCTAGACAAATTAAACATTTTCCCTTGTTAGGATTATTTACAGTAATACAGTAAACAGTTATAAATCTATATCCTTTTCTTTTTTTATGAGAATCATACAAAGTAGACTATATCAGAATTACTCTGTAGGACACAAACTTGTAACTATTTTAAATTTCAGTCAACGTGCTATGGTTAGCTGTTTTTTTTCCAGAATTTTTCTATATACATACAATTTATACAAGTGTGATTGTACTATGTTTAATACTCCGGTTTTTTCCTTAATGTATTTTGGGTAACTTTTCATAAAAATGTATATAGATCTTTGATTTTTTTTAAAAAGCTGCATATCCATTGTGTAGATATATTAGCATTTACCAGGCTTCTATTGATGGGAATTTAGCTGGTGCTTTTTTTTTTCTCATAGAAATAGAAAAACTTCTTTCTTTTATTTCCTACACATTTTATAATTTGCTACACGTTTCTAAGAGATACTGGGTGTGGGGGAAAAGGGTAGACGGTGAGTGGTTGTGATGGAATTTGTAATACAAAATGGTTTGTTTTTAAAGTTATCCGATTGCATCTTTGCTCCTCTTTAATGACAGTGAAGTGCTTAAGGTTTCTGGGGATAGGAAACAAAAGTAAAATGCTAGGACTTTTATCTAAGGACAGTGAGGAAAACCTCAAAATATTTACATCCCCTTAATTTTTTTCAAGTTTGGTTGCAGAAAATTTATAGATGGGGCAAATACATTGGTTAAGAATTTGCACTATATGACTTTTAATTTTCCCTTCAGCTGCAGGACTCAGTGACTTTGGATAATTTTGATAGTCCTTTTCCCTCATCTCATGTGATTATTAACTGTATAATAATATATTAGCAGTTCCACCTCCTCATTCCAACTTGAGGTCATCAGGACAGACTTTGTGAAAAGAGGAGCGTTGCCTGAGGAAAGGGGATAAGTCCTTCTTGTAAGAAAACCAGCCCTCAGTTGCCCCCTAGGCAGGTTTAAAAAGAACCGATGACCTCACCCCTCTCCTTAAAATGCGTGCCTCAAAAGCACATGTGCGTGTAGTTTGATCACATTGTCTAGACTTAAGTAATTTCTGTTCACTGTGAATATCACAATAGGAGCATGTTTTTATGTCTGACTTTGTATAATTAACAGTTTTGTCTACTTGCACTGTAGAAATCATCCAAGAAAATGGTTTAGTTGAAATCAAGAGCTTTGGACAGAAAACAAAGTTCTGAATGATAATTGGTCCCAAAACTAAGACACGAGGAAGGAACAGAAGAGCGAATCATAAAATTAAAACACTGATATTTGGCCTTAGCAGCAGAAGTGTGTTTCTCTATGAAAAAATCTATTATTGGATATGCTGGACTGTTGCTAATCTGTTGGACTATTACCTCACTAGGATAGTCAGTCCTCCATCCTTATGAAGTCTGCAAGTCTAAAGGAACGACAGAAATAGACTCATTGGTTCCAAAATAAACCCCAGATTTCTATAGAAGAACTACCTGTCTCTTGGGAAAGATGGTTCCCATCATCTCAGCCTGAAAGCCATCTTTTGTCTTAGCCATGTTTTCCATTGCTGATCATTTACTTAGGAAAACATTCCAGTGAGTGTACAGTGAGTGTTACAGACCACCAAAAAAGATGAAGTGGAGATGCCCAGCATGCCTCACTATTTATAAGAAAATATTTCCCCAAAAGATGGGAAAATCCAAGTCTTTAAATACTCTGGGAGAGAGGAATAATGGAAAAAACTCTTCAGTTTCTGTTCTGTTGGTTCATGAGATTTTCTCACAAATTGTTTGGATGGGCCATTAAGCAATAATGACTGGAACCTTCTATGAATTGCCTCACTTGGGTTTCTGGGCTAAGGTATCTGACAGCAAGACTGAAGAATGAGCAAAGACAGAACAAGCTGGTGGTGGTGTGGGAATGTGAGGCCATCCACTGTTTGTGGCCTGGACTTCTAACGTCATATCTGGGTGGGGGGACCAAAGGGCTATCTTTAATAGGATAGGCCACTTGGATGGATTGAAGTAAATGATTTGGCCTCTTTTAAATTCAACCACAGTTTAGTCTAGGTTAATTTTTTTGTTATTGTTCCAAATAATTACTTTACTTGGCTATTTCTATGAGGAAGTTCATTGAGTGGATCTCTCTGGCACAGCATAGATGTATTAGTTTGTCTTCATAGATAGTCATTCATTGTCTTGGGTTTGAGCAGTGAAAATGTAGTCTAATCCTAATTTTCTTTTGGTATCTGCTTTCTAAATCCCTTTGAGTTGTGGGTCCTGAGTCTGTCAGTCATGGTTCAAAAGCAGAACCAGTAGAAGACAGACAAATAGACGTATACAAACGCAACATTCATTAAGGGATTTATTATAAGGAAAAGGCTTACGTACGTAATTGTAGTGAAGTCCAAAGTCAGTAGGGCAGGCCATCAGGAAGGGAAGGTCATACACAGGTTAGAACCACACAGGCAGTCTGCACTTGTCAGGCGGAACTCCTTTCTCTGAAAGCCTTCACCCTGCTTTTAAGGCCTTGCAGCTGATTCAGTCTGTCCCACCCAGTCTGTCACCCTTACTTAAAGTTAACTCATTAGGGGCTTTAATTGCACCTGCAAAATCCCTTCACAGCAGCACCTAGACTAGTTTAATTATAGGGAACTCTTACCTATCCAAGTTGACACATCAAAAATCCATCACAGTGTGAGAAGCCAAAGGATCTGCCTGGAAAAGGGTAAAACTGCCACAAAAGTACCTCTGTAGACATTTATTAAATCAAGGCTGGTGTCTCCGCTGCTCTCCCGAAGCAGTCCTGTCTGAGGGTTCACAGTTACGTAATAACCTGCTGTGTGTCCCAACCAGGGAAGCCTGGTTAGCTCATCTTGTCAGGCTTGGGCCCTATTCTTGAGTTTTCAAACTTGCATGTAAAACGGGTTTTTGTTGACTGAAGAATGTTTTCCTATTGCCATTTTGTGAGCTTTTTAATATTTATATTTGTTTAAACTTAAAAGTTAAAGCTAGGAGCCACTGCCAGTAGAAAACTAAGCACTTATTTCACCAGAGAAGCTATTAAAATGATCTATTTTGGGGGCGGGAGGGGAAGTGTGTGTGGCTGTGAAAGAGTAACATGAGAGGTCCTTGGGGTAATCGAAGTGTGGTACGGTGATGGTATACATGTCAATATCCTGGTTGTGATATTGTGCTATAGGTGTGTAAGATGTTACTATTGGGAAACTGGGTACAAGTACATGGGATCTTGGGTAAAAACATACTAGATCTTTTCTGTTATTTCTTATAACTGCATGCGAATGTACAATTATCTCAAAATAAGAATTCTAATTTAAAAATTATCCATTTTGTAAAGCAGAGAATCTTTTTATAAGGCGAACAGTTATTTTCTAATTTATCTTTTTTAAAAATTGTGATTTCTTAAGGAGGTAGACATCTGTATTTGTATATTAGTGCAGTGCTGGGAATAAGTACATATTCAAAGTATATTTGATGACTGGAAGAAAGTATGCCTGATGGGGAAATTATAGGTGATAGTCGAGTATAGTTTTTAATATAAAAATGTTTTGTAAAAATCACGGTTAAATTCTTGGATGAAATGTTGGGCATATTGTAAATGATAGTCTTTACTCTGCGATGATGGCAACTGAGAGAAGATATGGTTAAAATACTGCCAGACAAGATATAAAATATAAGTCCAGAGGGAACACCTAAAAATGTGCAAAAGGTAGTTTTAGAACAAATGAAATATCATTTTAGCTCAGAAAATTACATAGGTAATAAAAATATGTTCATAGGATCTGGGTAGATTTGTGGATTCACTCATCCAGTAAATATTTGCCTGCCTGCAATGTGTCAAGCAGGTATCTGTACCATTAATATTTTAGGAACTTTCCTAACATATAAATGTTGATCTTCGAAGGCAGCCATACCTTCCCCAAATCTCCACTGATGAATCTGAGAACCCCATGGACTGGATTTTGTCAGTGTATAATATTTCTGATCATATTTCATGAGATATTTTTATGGAGAAGTAAAATTCATCCTGTCAACAAGAATTAAATAATAATATTTAAAAGATATCTACAAACATAATTCTCTTTTAAACATTAATAATCTTAAAAGATGTGACTTGACATTTTTTTCTCTTTTTTAGGTATTTCTATTTTAGAGACACAGAATAAGAAACTTCAGTTAAGAATGAGAAGGTGGGACCAAACTGAGTTTAAATGTTAAGAACAGATATTCATAGCAGATAGAAGCAAGCCTGGGACAGTAGAGAAGTTGCCACCAGGCACAGCTTAGGGCGGGGCGCTGGTAAACCTGGCCCGTCTGCTCAGACACTTGGGGGCTTCTTGCACTGTGCCCAGGACTCTGCAGTTGCCTTCGGGAAAAGCATCGGTTTTGCTTCTCCTTAAAAAAAAAAAAAAAAAAAAAAGTCATTTAGAAGCTGAGCATCTCAGTGAGTGGCTACCTCCTTACTTTAGGAATGTGAGTGGCCAACGAACCACAGGCTTTTTCCTGAAAGCTATTGTAATCTAAGAAATTTAGGGTTCTATCCCCAAAATGATCCTGTTAAGAAATATTATCTGTATCAAATAAATCCCTACCCTCACCAAAAAATAATTAGTTAGAAACCACAATACCATATTCACCCCAATAAACTTCCTGGCAGATGTGCCCTAACTGGGGGTGAGGTAAGTTGGTGGCTGAGATGACCCCCACATGCCTGGAGCGGAGGAGCTGTCTTGCTAGGGGGATTTTGGGCAGCCACTTACTGTTGGCCATTGCAATTTTTGGAAGTAGTAAACCTTTTAATAAAAGAGGGCTTTTGTCTCCCAGAATAGCAACTGTTATCATCACTTAAAACCAGTGAGTGCTATATACAGCAAGTACTTCTATATATATACTCATGTATTGTTTATATAGGACTATTTTAAGATCTGTGTCACATTTTTCTGGTGTATTTTATGGTGGGAAAATTCAATTGGAAAAAATGTACTTAGCTTTGGTGGGGATGGTAAGGTAAAATAAGTACTTAAAAAAACCCATGAAGTTTGTTGTTTTCATTTTGGCTTTAAACAGTACAGAAATAGTAAGGTGATAGCTCCCTAAATTACATTGTATTGGTTCTTTTTAAGCAAATGTAACAATTGTACTCAGGTTATAATACTAGATCTATTGCTATATTAGTCAGTAGAAGATCTACAAGGCCTATATAAGAACTCATCCATATATTCATTACAGAAATCTGTGGGGACTTTATGTGTTTGTGTAATGGGGCTTATAATTCAGGGTTTATTTTTATTTTTATTTTGCAGCTGTTGAATTGAGAAGGAAGTAGGTAGGGAAAGGACCTATCTTCTATTAAGAGTAATGTGGGTATAGAGACCTCGGCACTCCCAGAGCCCAGGTGTAGCTGTCGAGGGCAGTCCCAGTGGGTTGGGTTAGGGCAGTGAGTGGAGGGGCTGGCACACTGTGATTCTTGATGCTTTTCCTGAGGAGAGGCTCCTTCCTACATGTCCTGTGGGGATGAGCAAAACCATGGAGGTTACAATCAGAGAAAATCAAGTCATTTGATTGGCTGGACAATAAAACCATGGAGACCGAAGGATGGAAGGATGGTGTGGTTGGGCCACAGATTCTGATGGCCTTTGATTCCTACTTAAAGTTTTCTCCTTATTCATTTGTTGCTGGGAAATGAGCACTTTGAGCAATTGAGTATGGTGTGGTTTAGTAAGTCTTACCTTTGTGTATGTAGGGCAGTAGGGAAGACACTGGAGTGTTAGGTATTGTACTAGACTTGGTGGGAGTTGGAGAATGAGGAGTAATACAAAGATGAATAAGACAGAGGCTCCTGTCATCAAGGAGTTTATGATCTAATCGAGGAGAGCATTAACCTTGTGGTAAATTGAGGTACAGGTGTTCAGGTAACAAGTTGTGGGGTGAGAAGCATAAGAACCAAATGATTGCTTTTCATTTCAGAGAGTTGAAAGCTATAGTCAAGTCTCATCTCTGTCTAGGTTTCTCTTCTAGTTAAATGTCTGTGTCCTCTTTATTTGTTCCGTATGTGACATAGTTCATACATTTTAAAGGATCTTGGTAGTTCTTTCCTCATTTTGCCTCATAAAATACAGATCAGAAAACAATATTTCAGATCCAGCTAAATATAATAGGAGAATTGCTTCCCTTGTTCTGAGGTTGTATTGCCACTTAATAATTATGAAATACGTTGGCGGACCACTGTGTGATCTTTCTGTCCTTTTGGGCAGAGGTCCCCAACTCCTGGGCTGCGGAATGGTACCATTCCGTGGCCTGTTGGGAACTGGGCCATATAGCAGGAGGAGCGAGCAAAGCTTCATCTGTGTTTGCAGCCGCACCCCAGTGCTAGCATCACCACCATAGCTCCACCTCAGATCAGCAGGCATTAGATTGTCACAAGAACACCGGTCCCTGGTGCCGAAAAGGCTGGGGCCCTCTGCTTTAGGGGCCTGCTCTCAACAAAGAGAATGGGTTGGGGAGAGGAGATCCTACCAGAGAGGCCACAGGTGGGTCTCTATTGTCTTTAGAACCCCAAAGTGGCTTAACCTCCGTAGCTACCTCTCTTACCACTCTCTGGTTCCCTATTTCCAGTTCCTGGCTCCCTCCCCAGCCTCCTGATCATTCACCCCTGTAGGCCATTGTTTGTAGTTCTTCCTGGGTAGTGCTTCCACAGATATACTTGACTGTGTGTGTGTGTGTGTGTGTGTATGTACGTACATACGTACGTACGTATATTTTCATTCATTCTTTATTTTAAAAGAGAAGACAGAAGGATGGAGAGAAATGTGGGAGAGAAGAAACAAAGATGATTTCAGAATTTTAAGCCTGGGTGATTGGAAATCGAATGGTATCATTTCCAGAAGTAGGTACTCAAAGAGGGAGGTGTTTTGGAGAGGACAAGCCAAACCCTGTCCTAATGAGACAGACCTCTTCTCTCTGGTTAAGTCTACCAGGCAGAAGCAGGCCAGTTTGTTAGAAGCAGGAAAGGCTATAGTGGACATCACACTGGACAGGAACTTGAGCATGGCACTTAAATGATAATCCTTAGATTCTTCATCTCCAACCTTATCTTGAGCATTTTATCTTTCATGATCTTTTGGCTGCGTTTGATAATTTGGACTTCTCTCTGCTTCTCGAAATAGTTTGGTTTTTTTTTTTGTTTCGTTTTGTTTTGTTCGATTTTTGGTTTTGGCTTGGATTCCAAAACATCTTTATTCTCTTCTTTATTTTCTCCTTACCCCACTGGCCATTCCTTCTCAGTTTCCTTTTTGGTTATATCTCTACTTCCTGACCTGTGAAACATTGGCATGCCCGGGGCTAGGTGCCCGGATCCCTTCTCTGTCCACACCCACTCCCTAGGTGATCTCATTGGCTTTCTGGCAGTTTTCCTCTGTAGCCCACATTTTACTCACTCTCTTGAATTCTGGGTTTAGGTACGTAACTGCCTATTTGACATTTCCACTAGGATGTCTGTTCAGCATCTCACACTTAACCTGTCTAAAACTGAACCGATGGCTTCCTACCAAACGGGTGCCTTCCACAGTCCTCCTCAGTCAGCGACAACTCTGTCCTTCCCATTGCTCAGGCCAAAAACCTTAAAGTCGGCCTTGACTCTTCTCATTCTCTTCTGCCCCACATTCAGTCAAACCATCAGCAAAACCTGTTGGCTCTATCTAAATATGTATCCAGAATCTCAGTGCTTCTCATCACCTCCACTATTACCACCTTGTCCAAGCTACCATCACCTCTCACTTGGGTTACTGGAAAAACAGCTGGATTTCTTTCTCTCTTCCTTTGCTTCGGCCCTTGCCCACTGTCGTCCTCTTCCCAACCAGCCGCCAAGCCTTTTCCTACCACAATGGCCAGAGTGATCCTTTTAAAACATAATGCAGATCAGGTCAACTCTTTTGCTCCGAAAAGTTCTTATAAAAGAACCTTCCCATGACTTCCCACCTCAGTAAAAGCTAGTCTTTATAATGGTTGCATGATCTGCACAGTCCTTGTCCACTCCCCCATGCACCCATCTTTACTCTTTTCCCTCTTGCTCACTCTGTCTCCTTGCCACGCTGGCCTCCTTGCTTTTCTTTACTGTTCCCTCCACCTGGAATATCTTACCCAGCCCCTTATTGGCTTCGTTTGGCTCCTTCATGCCCTTCAGCTTTGCCTAAATGTCACCTAATTAAGACTCCTGATCATCCTATGTTAAATGTAATTCTGCCTCTTTTTTGTTCTCCAGAGCACATTTTATACAGTCTGACAGACTATTTTATGTCTGTTTCTCTTAGCATATGTCTCTTACACTAGAGTGTTCTTTGACAGCCAGTGCTTTGTTTTGTTCCCTGAGATATGACCCTGTTATATAGTAGGCGTTCAGTAAATATTTGAGTGAATAATGAATTTGTTTGTCTAGAATTCATTGATACTTGCTATCAACAAAAAAAAAGTCCAGCCTGTAGAAAAGTTTTATAAGTTTATTTGAGCCAAAATTTGAGGACATGCCTGGAAGTAAAATCTCAATGACTTGAGAAAATGCTCCAGAGAATGGCAGTTTTACAGCTTTTTTTATGCATTAGAATCGAAGGAGAAAAATAAGAAGGGTTACTTGAAATCTGCTGGTAGTAGATTAAGGAGGCAGGAAAAAGCAAAGTGGGGAGATCTCTAGAATTAGATAAAAAGCAAAATGGAGAAACATTGCTTTTACATTTCTTTTACATCCTACATTGCAGGATCGGTAATTAACATTTACAGCACATAGAGATGGTATGCAGGGAACAGAACAATGAGGGGTTCTATGGTCTCCAGCTCTGCTGGTCTCGTGCTCTGGTGCCTGCAGCTGTGCTTCCGATGGGTCTAGAAAAGATTATTCTGACATTTTTAAAGTATGTTATCCTAGATGCATAAGAATAATGAAAAGGTTTCACTTAAGGTAAAGACTGACCTTTGCTAAGGAAGCTATAGGCCTGCGACGTGACTATCCTTCATGGCCTATCCAGTTAGGAATTTATAAACAGACCATTCTGTGTGGTTACTTTTGGTCCCCGAGCTTGTCAGGCCTGCCAAATCACCCTCCCACCCCCTGTCAGTGCCCCACCCCCACCCCCACCCCACCCC